>NC_051862.1:158800867-158958367 GCF_015732765.1 Culex quinquefasciatus
ACATTTTTAGAAAATACTCAAAATTTTCACAAAACTACGTATTTTCGAAAAAATACTCAAAATTTCATTTTTTACAATATGGGTATTAAACGATCGGGATTTTTTCATACATTTCGAATGTAATAACAACATTTTTAGAAAATACTCAAAATTTTCACAAAACTACGTATTTTTGAAAAAAAATACTCAAAATTTACGTTTAAATACGTAGTTTTGTGAAAATTTTGAGTATTTTCTAAAAATGTTGTTATTACATTCGAAATGTATGAAAAAATGCCGATCGTTTGATACCCATATTGTAAAAATTGAAATTTTGAGTATTTTTTTCGAAAATACGTAGTTTTGTGAAATTTTGAGAATTTGCTAAAAATGTTGTTATTAAATTCGAAATGTATGAAAAAATCCCGATCGTTTGATAACCATATTGTAAAAATTGAAATTTTGAGTATTTTTTTTCGAAAATACGTAGTTTTGTTAAAATTTTGAGTATTTTCTAAAAATTTATATTGTTAAATCCAAAATGTATTAAAAAAACCTGATCATTTGATACCCATATTGCAATAACAATATATTTTTGGTTTCTTTAGAGAAAAAAATATGCATTTTCGAAATACAGGAAAAATACGTATTTTTGTGAAAATTTTCATGAAATAATAATTTTAATGGATAGCTGACATCATCCCGATTCCAAAACACTATAATTTTTTGATGTTTGCATGATTTTTCGTACGATTAAAGCCAATGTCTCCCATATAGCCAAAATCCCATAAGCTCTGTGCCTCGGTTATGCACGCCTCGGTTTTGCATCCCCCATATGCGGTGCTAAACCGAGGCACGACTGTAAACCCCCCTGCAGAATGTCTGCGGAATTGCTGCGTAGTCCTCTGTTGCCTACATTGTGGGGCTTTTGCCGTGCAAACCAACTCCGGTTGATGGCAAAAACAAACAGCAGCAGCGGCCGAGTGGTTATTTTTAGGCACGGTATTGTTTGCTACAACCCAGATGGCCCACTTGACCGGCCAGGCCAGTCTGAGAATGTCCTTGGTCCGGAAAAGCGGGTGGAAAATTCCGGTGAAAGCTTTCAACATAAATAGTAGTACCGGTGACGTCTTGGAGTAATGGAAGGAAGTAGAAACCATTGGAAAGCAATCTGCGGAACAAGTTCCGGTGAAGTAGTTACTGTGGCCTGATTGTTAAATCCAGTTTGTTAGAAAAAAGGGAATTGAATTTTTATTGACTTTTTATTATTTGATCCTCTACAATATGTAAAAACGATGTGCAGTGGTTTGTAAAAACAAATATTTTCTGTCTATGTTTAACAAGATGGTTGCTTCTCAGAAAAGATGCATTATTAAAAAGACTGTTCTGTTTTTTACTGATTCTTTTACTGAAGTTCAAAGTTTCAATGTTTCAGCCTAGGATCTCATTCTATAGCATACATTTCGAAATGCTAGCAAACCTACGTGTGTTAAGTTTAACTTTTGACATTGGCAAAAAAGCGACAGAAAGCCCACGTCATAAAGAAGATAATTTACCGTTTATTCATGAATGCAAAAGTGATGATGTTATGTGTGAATAAAAATTTGAAATTGAATTCATTTGAAACACTGCACTGTGATTATTGGTGATAATCTACACTTCAATCTTAACAAGAAAAGCAGTTTTAAAATAGCTTAAAAGAAGTTTTTTTTTTGTTGTGCTTTGGATTTTAAATGCAAATTTCTAATCCAATGTGATTCAAATCAAATAAGTCTCTTATAAATACATCTTTTATGTATTTTTTATATGACATGACTAGAAAAGCTTTAAAATAATTATGTCTAAAATAGCAACAGAAAGAAAACAAATAAAATGCTACCAGTCAATCAAAAATTTTAGATAAATTAAAACTTTCATGCTAAAATTGAGACTACAGTCTGAATAGGTACAGGCAGTTTTTGAGCAATAAATTTGGAAATCGGTGTACTAATTGTTTTGTTCTGTTCCTGTTTTAAACGAAATCAATCAAAAAAATCAAAACATTATGCAAAAAAGTTACTAAAACAGCTGTATTATACATTTGTCCTGATTTGCCAAAGATGTGTGACGAAAAGTATTCAAAATGATATATATACCGTAAATCGGGGTGACATTGATAGGATTTCAATTTATTTTTGGAATATTTTGCAACTGGTTAGGTTTTTATTAAGACTATTATTTTTAGAACATGTACTGGGCTAGACCACACAAGGTACATGCAACATTTTTGAAAAAAAGTTTTTTCAATAGTGTTTAAAAAATTAGCTGCGTTAAAAATTCCTATTTTGAATTCCGGGGTGACTTTGATATTCATAGTTTTTCTTGTTAAAATCAGATTTAAGGTGTTAAAATTTTATGTTTACGTTAAATGTACTATCAATAAGGTGGCTGATATAGTTTTTAAGAAAAAAAAAATCAGTTTCTATATTTAGTAAACTATGTTTATAAGCTTTTCATCAAAATACATATAAAAAAACGAAGTTGACTTTATAGCTGTCGGCCACCATTGCTAGTACCAACCACTAGTGTCTTCCTTTTTATCTACAAGGACTTCGCCGCCCTGGGCTCCTAAGTGTATGAAAGTATGGCACGGAGCGACGGCGCCGAATACCCATATTTACACAAAGAATTTTAGAGTGCCTGCCGCGGGATTCGAACCGGTGACCTCTGGATTGTGAGTCCAGTGCGCGGTCCGATTGATCCACACGGGCAGGACGATACATATAAATGTTAGGTAAAATTGTTAAAAAATCGGAATTTTGCCTGAAATTCGTTCAAACTAGTTTTGTTCATACAAATATCAAACTATATTGCATTTTAAACTGAATTCGAAGCAAGACTCAAAAGATTTCTCATTTGATATGAAATTTGTTCTACTGAAAATGCCTATACATTTAAAAAAAAAAATTAATTGTGTTTCAAAAACACATAATATTCATTATTTACAACCTTATTTTACTTTCTCCTTGTGGAAAATTGTCCTGAGAATCCAAAAATGCATTCCGTTTTCCGATTTGAAATCATGTTCTTTGAGAAAGTCATGACACTTTGAGAATATTTAAATAATGCTTTCAATCAACATTTTCATAATTATAGTTAACTAACTTTTAAACTTTTCAGAATTTGATCAAAACTTCTTTTAACAGTACTTTGAACACTTCTTTACCACGGCCAGTATGATTCCTTACCATTCCGTACGTATTTAATTTCTAATCTTCATTTTGCGAAAAAATCTCAAACCTATCAAAGTCACCCCGGCTATCAAAGTCACCCCGTTTTACGGTAATTAGATAGACATTATTTAAAGCGCTATGCATTTTACGGATCTGTGAACTGAAATTTTAACAATTTTCCCTTATAAGCCAAACGAATGCTGATATTTGCTATATATATTTTTCATATTTATCGATTTCTACAACAAAATCTAAATTTCCAGACCAAATTTTTTTTGTCCAATTTCAGGAATTCCCGGGACAAAATATCAAAATTTCGGGAATTCCCGGTTTTGGAAAAATCCCAGGAATTTCGTCCCGGGAATTCCCGGGATGGACGCACTAACTGTGATATGCAGTCAACTTTTACCTTTCTTTGTTGCTTACAATTTTGACAGCATTGAAAATGTTATCAAAATATACAAAAATCTGCATCTCAGAAATAATTTTCTATGTTGTTTGGAGTCTTCCGCAAAATTGAAGTAATCAATAAGAACTTAAAAATTATTCGTTTTATTATAGTTAGTTTTTTTTAACAAAATAGGCACACTCAAAAAAATGAGTTCGCGTAAACGTGAACAGCGTTCATGTCACCGGGAACCAGGAAGAAAACTGTTCAACTTTTATAGTGCATTGCACCATGAAAGTGAACAGTTTTCTTCCTGGTTCCCGTTGGCATGAACGCTGTTCACGTTTACGCGAACTCATTTTTTTGAGTGCAGTGATTTGACTATTTCTTTGCTTTCGATTTTTTTTTATAAAGATTGATTACAATAACGTTTTGCTGAATCCCAAATAGAATATTAATCAAGAGAATTTGAAATTAAATGGGTTTGCATAGAGGTAAGGAAAAAATGTTGAAAAAAATATTAGGCATTTGTTTTCTTTTGCTATAAAAAAAAATGTTGTTTAATACTTACACTATCTACAAACATTTTTGCAAAGACTATGATTTTTTGCATTGTTACCAATAAGTTGAAAATTGAATAAGGGGAATCAAATTCTTGAAAATTAGCCAGGGGGGAATAGATCGATAAGAACCACTGAATTAGGAGTACAAAACTAAAGTTTTGTTAAAAAACCACATCTAATGACCGATTCTTAGCGATGCTACACCGAAATGTCACATTTTTCAATTTTCAATGTGATTTTTTATATGAAAGATTTTATTTTTATTATGATTCAATAATTGCAATGTTCTTTAAATGCGTTTTCTTACTTCAAAAGCCAAAAATATTGACCAAATATGGTCTGCAAGCCATTGAATGGGAGAGGAGTTTTTTCATAAATCTGCTCCTTTCGTTGTCCCGTCACGCAAAGAAATGGCTGGCAAAAACTCAAATTTCAACCAATTCGTTCAGTTCAAGGAGCAAAAGATTCGTTTTTTAATTTGTGATAATGTGTAGAAGAGCAACAGTTTTAAAAAATCAAACTGGCAAAACTGTAGCGATTTTTGTAGTGTGCCTTTCAAAAGTCCAGTTTTACGATGTTGTCCCGTCACGCTACATTTTTATTTCAGGGGAAGCACAGTCATTCTGCATGATATTTCTTTGTAGGAAAATCAATTATCTTTCCAAATATGTAATAACATTGGGGGGTTTCTTCTTTTATTTTACCACTACAGCCAAAACGCTGAAAAAAGCTTGGGATTTTTTTGAAAAGGAGCCGAAGAATCGGTCTAATATGTTTTTGATGAGAAACAATGCCATTTTTAAACAAAACTTAATGTGAGAAATAATGATTCACATAAACTCATGGAAAAGCAGAATACAAATGAGTTATACTCATCATTTTCAATAGACCTTTCTTTGTTTTTTTTTTTATTTGAATGAAACTTCGTCCATGCAATTCCTAAAGCATCTTTTTTGCATCTCTATAAGACTCCATACAATTTTGCCCGTTGTTCATACAAAATGGGAATTTGAATATTCGAAAATCTGTTTATTGAGAAGGAATTTCTTATCGATTTTGGTGTCTAGGGAAAAGTTGTAAATTAAGATTAAGACTTTTCAGAAAAAATAGGTTCACAGAATAAAATTCCTGTTTTTTTATTTGACTTGTTCACTAAAAGCTGAATTCCCAAAATACGAAAAAGCTGAAAATACAAAATACATTTTCTAATTTTCATGTTTTAAAAATGTTTCAAGGGATTTTTTACGCTAAAGCGTAGGTGTTGGATGGTGGAAAAGCTGTTTCCGAAGAAATGATTTTTTTTTGGAAAATAAATGTAACAATATTGTCAAACTTAATTTCAAATCTCATTTTTAGATGCAAAATCAAATTTGCTATCGATAATGTCTTCACAATATTTTGAATAAAGTGCACCGTTTTAAGTTAAAACATTATGAGGTATTTATTTCGAAAAACATTTTTCAGCTATTGGTTGAATTTTCAATGTGAAAAAAATAAACTTTTTTAAAAAATTTTCAGCATTTTCAATTTTACATGTTTATTTCTTTTTGTATTTTGGAGTATTTGAATTAAGAGTGATTTTTGAATGGGCTAAAAAGCTCTTATTTTGTTCATTTTGAAATGATGGGCTGCCTTTTTAAATTTGGAAATGATTTTTATTGAAAAGTGCAGAAATTTTAAAAAAGTTTCCCTTTTCAACATTAAAAATCGAACCAATAGTTTCTGAGAAATCGTGAGTTGAAACATTAAGGATTATTAGATGACACTGAGGTTAACACATTTTGCACAAACATTTTACAATTGAAATTTTATGGAGGCTTGTATGGAAAAACTAATGATTTAAAATGACGCATGCATCGACAAAGTTTCATTCAAATAAAAAACACAGAATTGAAAATCGCTAAAATTGAAATTTGTGTTACTCAACAGCATTTTTTCTGCAAAAAGATCAAATACTCAGTTGAAAAAATTTAACAATAATTTTGATAAGGCGCTTTCGTTTCAAGCAATAAACTTCCTAATTTATTTTATAGGTTTTAAGACCATAATTATCTGAATAAAACTCTTGAATAAAAATTGAGCTTGTTTGCTGACACAAAGGAAGCTCTCATATTTGGATGTAAAAGTCAGTCTATATTTTACACATATTCAAGTTTTTGCAGAATGTTTTGTGTCGAGAAATTTATTAATGCTCTTGAAGTTTGGGAGAAAATTGCCATTTAATAATTTTCCTTTAACTAAAAAGTAATTGTCACACTTCAGAGCAGTGGTTTTTGAGTATTATGAAGAAAAACACATTTAAAAAATATGAATTTATAAGCGTGGGCTACAACTAAAACGGAATTTCTTTTGTCTTAGACACCAGGTAATAGATTCATTTTATTTTGAACGCTGAAACCGATCTCAATATATTTTTTTAATGATCTGCATTTTGATTTATTTGGGAAAACATAAATTATATTGAACTCTCTATTGACAACAAATCTCATATGAAAGATATTGGCTAAGTAATTCAACCAGTCAAATAAATTATTAAACAATCTTTTCCAGAGCGATTGTAGGCATCTTCAAGCGGAACGAAAAGATCGCAATCCGTCACCGTCGGCAAAGGAATGAATTGCCCCTTTTTCGAATAAATCGAATTCATTCCGAAAGAAAACCCCCCGCCAAAAATCGACTTTACCCTCGTTTCAATTCGCAACATAATGTCTTCTCTCCACTGACACCCACAATATTTTCGCTCCGAAATCCGGACCACGAAAAAAAAAGAAAGTCCGGGGGAGCCCAGCAATCCGTTAAGCCTTAAATTGTGCCTGATGATACTTACATCTTTGCGCGGAGGATCCTTGAGCTTTTTTTACGGCTTTCCTTTTTCCTTCCCCCTCGGAAATCGTTCTTCGGGAATGAACGAGGGGGGTTGCCAGAATTTTCCTTTAATCTATCAACACAAGGTTGTTCCCCCCCCCCTTTCCTCCCAGTTTGAACGAGAACACATTTTCCGATGCTTATAAATAATTGAAAGATTGAAATTTATCACAGCTTTCCGAGCCACTTTTCACCCGAGCTTTCTCGAGCACTGTGTACGCATTTGTTGTCTGAGCTTTCGAAAGCCTTCCCCCACCCCACGTGAGTGTGTGTGAGTGAGTCCGGACGAGCTTGAAGTGGGGGGTTTCGACGGCACAAAAATCGGACGATAAATAAAGAATCCATGGTAATTGATGCCGAAACGAATGCCGCAGCCGAACGGTGGGCGTGTGCTTTCCCGGGAAAGCTTAACCTCGTCGATGGCATTCCGGGGAAAAGCCGGGCACAATGGTGTTGCGTTTTCGCCCGTTAGAGTGCTTCCAAGCCCTAATTGAGCCGGTGTGTGTGTGTACGATTTGCTGTGGTAAAACGGGGAACGCATTGGTTCGTTTTCCCCTTTTTGTGGAATTACGTTCGTTAGGTTGGAAAAATGAAGAGATTGTTTGATCTATGCACAAAGTACAGAGGGCTTTTTGTGGAAAGGGGTTTCCCAGAAATATATTCTACTGTGACGTCTGTACCAACAAACCAGAGCTGGGAATCACATCAAAAGGATGGATGGACAATTTGGTAGACAAATTATGTGCTCTACGTTGGACGAGTACTAAGGAACACAGTCTTACCTGTTATCTAACAATGGCTTCTTTTTTTTTGTATCGGGAAAAAGGTAATTGGTTTTCACAAAAGCTCCAATTAGTGTGTTTTCAGATGTAATGGTTCATCAGAATAAGATTAAGCTGTTGACCGTTGTGTCGATGTCTCTCGTTATTGGATTCTTGGAAGCATTAGAAGAAAGTTAACATCAACCAGAGCTTTTGCACCCAGATTTTTGTTACAGACATTTTAGTATCTTCAAAACTACGGTTACTATCGAAATATTGTTTTATTCATCCCCTAAAGTACTGTCCACAAAGTAATTTACAACAAAGTTTGACTATTTTTACAATCACATTGTTGCAGGGTTGGGTCCGTAAGTTTGACAATTTTGGAAAAAGAAGACAACAACTTCCTTCGATGCTGTTCACCCTTAAGCTGACAAATTTAAAACAAACAGTGAGAAAAGGTTCAACAGTAGTTATTATTTTCCTGCGCCCCAACTGGCTTTAATAGTGATAGCCATAGAGATTATTAGATGAAATTTCTGTATTTAATACGAAGTTGACTTTATAGCTGTCGGCCACCATATTGCTAGTGCCAACCACTAGTGTCTTCCTTTTTATCTACAAGGACTTCGCCACCCTGGGCTCCTAAGTGTATGAAAGTATGGCACGAAGTGACGGCGCCGAATACCCATATTTACACAAAGAATTTTTAGAGCACCCGCCGCGGGATTCAAACCGGCGACCTCTGGATTGTGAGCCCAGTGCGCGGTCCGATTGATCCACACGGGCGGGATTAGTATTTAATACTAATTTAATAAAATGTTTTCAGAACTCAGCAAGATGGTCTCATTCTCACGAATCCTACTTCCGCAAGACGCTGTGAATCGACCCCGCCCCCCCCCCCCCCTTCCCCCTAAAATTACAAAGTTCGAGTAATTCTAAACGATTGAGTAATTCTTAACCCTCTACTGCCCAACTTTTTTTCCATTTTTTTTCCCGTAATCAGGAAGTCATTTTGAGCAACTTTTGTTCTACTCTTGTTTTATAATTTTCTTGTTTAATTTTCAGTATTTTCATTTGCATTTATCTTGTTTGGTTTAGGTGCCTATCTAGTTTTTTTCATGTTACTTTTTCAATTTTTCGCTTAAATTTTCACATTTTCTTGTATGGAATGATACCATTTTCATTTATATAGTTAAAAAACGCTCAGAGCCAAATTAATAAAAATAAGTATGAAAATTTAAATAAAGAGCCATGATTTCAACATTTTAATGAAAAACGTGTTTTCAAATGCATTTTACACCTGTCCAGTTGTTTTGCAATCATAAGTTTCCAAAATATCTAAGTATTGACGAGAATTTTGAAGTTTTAGCGGTGCTGTACATCGGAATTTCATAAAAATTCAAAACATTTTTAAACCACCCCAATTATCCAAAATATGATTATGCCGATGCAAATATTTTACAATTTTTTTTCAACATTTGCATGGAAAGGTGTTCTAAAATGCAATTTACACTAGACGAAAACCAAAATTTTAGCGAAAAAAACTTTTTGCGATAATAAACTTCGAAAATTATCAAAACTTCAAAAGATTTTTAAATCAACCCAAGAATGGTAAAAATATTTTTTAACGCAGGGGAATGCATTTAAAATTGATTTCAGCTGATTCCCCCTAAATTTCCATTGAATTTTTTGAAGTTTTTTGAAAAAATATTTTGTTTTGCTCCTTGATTTTTCGGGCCAATTTTGAAAAAGGGGGGGGGGGGAGGGTGACGTAAACTTTGAAAAATATTTGCAACGGCCTAAATTGTGACCTTACTTTTGATATTCTAACATTTCGTCAATATCGATAATAAAATTCCATAATCCGTTAATGCGTTAATGCGTTGATTACACAGTAGGGTGCCCAGAAAAAATGACCCCCTGCTCCACAAGCGGAAAACGGTTTTTTGGGTTATTTTAAGCATCTGTGTAAATTTTGAGCGACATTGGATGAGATTAACCCATTGATACCCGAGCCTAAAGTTGGTGTAAAAAATGTTTTTCATACAAAAATTACTTTTTTAAATCGCTAATAACTTTTCAGGATCGAGTTTTACAGCTTTGGTATGTTCTACAAAGTTGTAGAGAATTAAATTTTCATTAAGAATCTCACTTTTGGGAATATTCGGATGGAAGTAGCGCACCGTGCAGACCAAACCGTAAGAAACTTGGATTTTCCACACATTTTTTAGATTTTTCCCATACAAACTTCACCTCCGAGTATCAATGGGTTAATGATGACCGATTTTGCTCATATTTGGTCCAGAGTTCTAGAATAGGTCAATGAACAATATTCAGCTTGTGGAGCGAGGTTTTGAGAAAAAGTCCCATATTCTGGGCACCCTATTACACAGCTATTTTTTATCACAGGATGATTAAAATTTAAATAAAAAAAAACTAGATGGCATTTTTTCAGTGTTTCTCCAGTATGTCCAACAATTAGAGGTAGTTATTTAAACTTAATTTTTTAAAGCAAGCTGAAACTTTATTTTTCACTGTTCAACATTAGTAATTTTTCAAATTGTTCATCCTTACCAACTTATGAATATCTTTAAATTTTATTTATTTTAAAAACAACGCAAATTGAGGAGAGCCATTTTTAAATATTTTGCAAACATTTGGTATGGTAATTGGTGTCATTTCTTCAAAGTTCAATAATATTCTTTACTCATTTTAATTTCCCCTTCATGATCGAAACCTGAGCTGAGGGATAAAGCTTTTAATATTTTTTTTAAAGATTAACAAAATTGCATTGAATCTAGTAAAGTTGTTTGCACAAAAAAAGATCATAAAATTTATCTTAATAATTTGGTGTGGGTTAAGTTATGCTTCAAGGATTAAAAAAGATCAATTGGGACGTAATAACGAAGCTTCTACGCTATTTCGTCGCTATTAATTTCAATAATGGAGACTTTATTGAATAAAAAATAAATAAAAATTTCTCGACCCTAGTTGATATAAAATTTAAATGCAAGTTATTTAAATTTGATAGCAAAGAATTCTGCGTAATCAATCCTTCGAATTTGGATCTATTTTGGACTGCAATTTATAATTCAAACAAACTTGAATCTTAGGGAATCCGCAAGATTAAATGATATATATGAGATTGAGATTTTTTTTTTTCATTTTGGTCTGACATTTTGAGTTGAATTTCAAAATTATCTGAGTATGATGTATTGATTTTCACGTCACCAATTTATTTTTACTAAAGTACATTTTCGAAAATATAAAACAAGATTTATTCTAGATTAAATTTTCAAAACAACCTATCCCTCATGGGTTTCCTGTGCAGATAGGGCCTTTTGAAAATTTAATCGAGAATTCAATTTATGTTTTTTTTCTTCTTAACTCATAAATCAATATAGATTTTAGATAAACAATAATTAAATGAACATCACTAAATGTGTGAAACAATTCTAAAACTATACTGTACGTCAACTGAAGAAACAGTGACACATTGAGTGTTATGTTTGTGGTAATATTAGGAAAATTTTATATTAGAGTTAATTCAATTATTAATTGTATATTTACATAATAATTTACAATTAATAAATAATCAATTGTGAAATTTGGTAAATTACTGTTCAAACAGTTACAATTACCATTTGTTTCTGGTCTTGTCTATGATCCCTTAGTACAACAAAAACGATACTTAATCCACTTCAAGGTTCAGGTTAAGTCAAAATAGCATAATTCCCGCTTAACATGTTTAGCAAATTAAGCTTAATTACTCATTTCTCTTGATAGGGTTTCCAGATATTCAATATTTCTGGATCATTGGTAAGGTTTTATGGAAACCTTTTTAATGATTCAATGACCCGGACTATATTTTTATCAAAATATCTGAGACCCTGAGAATATCTGAGGTTTAAAGGTAGTGTAAAATAAGCACTTAAGTGCTTATACATTTTGCTAGGGTTTCAGATCTTCAATGTTTTAGCACTGATTAACTGACGTGCCACCAGGAACAAATTTCTCGTTCAAAATTCAAATTTGATATTCAACCAGCGTAGCTGTTTCCATGCAGGAACAACAAGTGAAAAGTGCAGATATGAATTAAAATGATAAAGTAACGGCAACGGTTAAACTTTCAAAAACATTGACAAATCATGAAAGGCAAAACAATATTTAACCCTACCTCATTTAACATTGAAAAAAACTGTGAAATAATTACAACAAGTCTGTCATTTTTTCGAAAAATTGACCCTAGCAAAATCAAATGGCGTCTAGGGCGTCGCAAGGAGCGACGCATATCTTTTTTGCCTGGGCCGATTTTTTGAAAAAAATGCCAAGCTTTGAAGGTCTGTACCGAGCACCAGAGTGCTCCAAATTTCAATGTTATATATACCAAAAGATGCGCAAGGATCTGACTTACACGCCAATGATGTTGAAAATAAACGCATTAGTCGCCAAAATGCCTCAAAAAGTGACGTTTTTGAAAAAAAAAAATTCACGGGTTAAATCCCATTTAAAATTCAAATGCAAAGCGCCAGCTCCTGTTACGTCCATCAAGCTCATATTTTGGATTTGGGCTCAATACGTCCACCGGAACAAACCCTTGAATGCCCGCCAAAAAGTCATTTTTGTTACATCCTACTGTCTATTTCGTCAACATTTTTATTTTTAAAACCGCTGTATCTTCCCAAGGATTGGACTTATGACAATGGTGTATATGGAGATATTATATAAAATTGTCTGGAAAATCGATTCCCAATGGGTAATTCTCCGCCAACTCACACAGCAGTTGCCCCGACCCCTCTTCGATTTGCGTGAAACTTTGTCCTAAGGGGTAACTTTTGTCCCTGATCACGAATCCGAGGTCCGTTTTTTGATATCTCGTGACGGAGGGGCGGTACGACCCCTTCCATTTTTGAACATGTGAAAAAAGAGGTGTTTTTCAATAATTTGCAGCCTGAAACGGTGATGAGATAGAAATTTGGTGTCAAAGGGACTTTTATGTAAAATTAGATGCCCGATTTGATGGCGTACTCAGAATTCCGAAAAAACGTATTTTTCATCGAAAAAAACACTAAAAAAGTTTTAAAAATTCTCCCATTTTCCGTTACTCGACTGTAAAAAATTTTGGAACATGTCATTTTATGGGAAATTTAATGTACTTTTCGAATCTACATTGACCCAGAAGGGTCATTTTTTCATTTAGAACAAAATTTTTCATTTTAAAATTTCGTGTTTTTTCTAACTTTGCAGGGTTATTTTTTAGAGTGTAACAATGTTCTACAAAGTTGTAGAGCAGACAATTACAAAAAATTGATATATAGACATAAGGGGTTTGCTTATAAACATCACGAGTTATCGCGATTTTACGAAAAAAAGTTTTGAAAAAGTTGGTCGTCATCGATCATGGCCGTTCATGGTCACCCGCGACAGACACGGACGACGAAACAAAGAGAAACGCAAAAGTAACTTTTTCAAAACTTTTTTCGTAAAATCGCGATAACTTGTGATGTTTATAAGCAAACCCCTATGTCTATATATCAAAATTTTTAATTGTCTGCTCTACAACTTTGTAGAACATTGTTACACTCTAAAATAAACCTGCAAAGTTAGAAAAAACACGAAATTTTAAAATGAAAAATTTTGTTCTAAATGAAAAAATGACCCTTCTGGGTCAATGTAGATTCGAAAAGTACATTAAATTTCACATAAAATGACATGTTCCAAAAAAATTTACAGTCGAGTAACGGAAAATGGGATAATTTTTTAAACTTTTTTAGTGTTTTTTTCGATGAAAAATACGTTTTTTCGGAATTCTGAGTACGCCATCAAATCGGGCGTCTAATTTTACATAAAAGTCCCTTTGACACCAAATTTCTATCTCATCACCGTTTCAGGCTGCAAATTATTGAAAAACACCTCTTTTTTCGCATGTTCAAAAATGGAAGGGGTCGTACCGCCCCTCCGTCACGAGATATCAAAAAACGGACCTCAGATTCGTGATCAGGGACAAAAGTTACCCCTTAGGACAAAGTTTCACGCAAATCGAAGAGGGGTCGGGGCAACTTTTCCCGATTTCGTGTGAGTTGGTAGAGAATTACCCCAATATCGTTTTTTAAAGTTTCACCGTTTAGGTCACTTTTCAACAAATCAGTTTTAGTAAATGATTTTTTTTAGGAGAGACATACCATCCTGCATTTTTCGTGAGTCTTTTTGTTACATCTTAGGCTATTTTCTCAAAAATTTAGGACGAAAAAAACGGGACATAGAAATTTAAAAATCACATAGAAGTTGCGTGTATTTTTCGGTGAGTGTATTTTTTTTCAGAAAGCCCGTCCGATTTCCTACAAGTTTATCTTTGACCACTTTTTGATACGATGCAACGGCATCGAGATAATTCAATATTCAAATTAGAAATAAAAAAAAAATAATTAAAACACTTACCACCTTCTTAAATGTTATTATCGAGTGAAACTGGCTCCATATACACAAAAATGGCTTATATAAGGGTCATTCCATCCCAAGATTGAATTTAATGAAAAAAACTCTCAGCAATCGAATGCAATTGTCAGTTTTCCCGTAAGTGCTCGTCCAAAGGGTTAAAAATGCATTTTAAAACTTAAAGCGCAAAATTTTCATATCTGGCAACACTTTACGTAAATTTTGAGTAAGCCATTCGATCCTACGTCAAAAAATCTACAAATATGCATACCCAAAACTTCACTTTTTGTAAACTTTTCTCTTATCAAAATGCATTTTAAAAATGAGGTTTTTCAAAAATCTCAGAAAAAGAGGGGGGTGCCACGGGCGCGGAGGTGGACCAAATGTCACCAAACTTGGGATTCTTTGTTTTTGGGGCAAAAACAACCCCCATGCCAAATATGAGCAGATTTGGTGAAGGTCGATGTTGGACGCGTGGTCACTTGGGATGGAATGACCCATAAGCGTAGGATAACATGTCTACAAAGTTTCATTGAAATCGGAGATGGTCCAGATAAAAAGAACCTAACAAAATTCTGTTTTCGGCTGGATTTTATCAAAAGAATTGTTCTATTCTGTTTGGCATAGTCAACAACCTTACAGAAAAATCCGGTGAAATTGTGATCTGGACAACGTTTTCTTCACGAGAAGATTCGTTGTTTCAGAAGAATTTACTTTGTTATTCATATAGGACAAATATGTATTTATCGAATTTGAAAAGAATAGTAGAAAATCCACGTCCATCACCTAAATGTCACCATAAAATTCTGTTCAAGTCCGTATCTTACGAAAAAATCTATGGCAAAAACCAGCAAACAGGGCCGAAAATCCGTACGGTAATGATTAAATCCGTAGAGTTGGTTGTTTAAGTTATGACCCACCCATTTTCCATATCTATGAATTAATTTCACATTTCTGAAACCAAAATCCTAAAATTCAACCTGACAGCTTCAACGAAGCTTTCCATCAAGCTTCCAAATTTGTTCCACATGCAAAGAGCATGTCTTGTTTGCCGCTAGACAGGGCTCGAAACATTCGTGCGGTGGTGGATTGCAAACTTTTCCCGGCTCTGGCCACTTCAAGCTTCAAATTTGTACGGGTGTGTGTGTCATAACTTTCCTAACAACTTTAGGCCAACTTTCTACATGCGCACGTCCGAGAGGATCACTCTCTCGGGGCGCGCAAAACTAGTTTACTCGAACATGACCGAGTGAGAATTACAATTATCGCATTCCCCATTGCACACACAGTCGGACACACACACACAACTCGAGCAAAAACATTTGCATGCACTTTGTGCAAAGTTTCGCTTGTTTGCTGGTCTGAAGCTTTTTTTTCGTTCGTTCGTGAGCTTTCTCTCCACAGGTACACCAACTCCATTGTGCACACACATGAACTTCCACTGTCAGTGCGGTGGTGGAAGTGGTGGTGGTGCATTCTTCCGGAAGTGCTTGTCTTACTGCTAACTTTCCGATTCGCACTATCTAACACACACACAGAAGTTTAAACACGGGTTTGCCTGGCCAAGTCCGCTTTCCTATGCAAATAACAAAACGCGAAATAATTGCAAAAGTTTTCAAAACAAATTATAAAATTGTTTTAATTCCACGCTTAACGAGATTTTCATTTGGCTGTGTGAGCGCACCACCCCGACCGGAAAAGTGTGTGTAAACCATGCAAGGGTGAAAGAGTGTTTGCCGGGTTAGCTGGCTGGTAATGTACTCAACTTCTTTTGTAACTTTTTGAATAGTTCAAACTTAGCATGCTGAAAAACGTGCACACAGAATTTAAAAAAGAGAAATAAATTTGTGACAATTTACTCTTCAAAATCCTTAGAAATAAAAAAAGGTTCAAAATAGTTAAAAAAAAGTCCAAACACCACACCAAACAGATTATGCGGGTTGGTTGTTGCTCGTCAAAGCGTTGTTAGAACAGGCTTGCCTGTCTGTGTCTGTGCAGCAAATGATCCATAGGGATCATTCAAATATGACTACACTTATTGAAGGCGAAGGGACTTGTTAATGTTCAAGATACGTGAATTAACATTGGAAATTGTACTGTACCATTGTTTCATAAATGATGGGTCAAATCTCAAATACAATACTTTTTATTACGTCATATTTGAACATTCCCTAACTTGCCTCCAACGTGACGTTATGCCCGGATGCAACGAAACTAAACACACAGATAACTTGCTGGATGCCGACGTGGATAAGGTTTCGCGCCTCGTGGAAAGTTTGGGCGTTCAGGGCAAAGTTTGTTTTGGAATTTATTTGCATGGAAATTTTTTGTTAAAGTCAGTCATTACAGAATGACAAAATTTATTGCAGGTGTTGATATATTTTTTTCATAAAACTATTTTTATAAGATCATTTTTTTTGTACTGGGACCTGCACAGAAAAAAAAAGTTGAACTTTGGAATGTTGAAAATATGGTAGGTTGAATATTACCTCTTTTTTGGGTAATATTACATAAAAAATGTGTAAAAATATGAATCTGATAAATATTCATCAAAAACTGATGAAAATTCATCATTTTATGGGGTAAAATTAATCATTTTTTGACACAAAATCTGTCACCATTTCCTGATGAATATTACCATCATTTTTTTTCTGTGTGGTTTGGACCGAGTCAGCTTTTGTAATTACAGTTTTCTTAAATCTAAGAGTAATTACTGACGATATTTAGTTTTGTAGATTACTCTTTATTTTTTTTTTTAATTTATTTGGATCAATGATAAATGCATAAATCTTAGCATAAAGAAATATAAAAAAAGATTGAAAAAATTCTCATAAAACAAGAGAAGGAAACTTTTTCGTAATATTTGTTTTGCGAAAAAAAAGTCAAATATAATTTGCGACTTTGCTTACTAAAAAAATTAAGCAAACTTTTTAAAAAATATCAAAATTTAAAAAAACTTAAAAGAAATTATTTTTTTATCGTGAGATAAGAAAAAATGCAACGTCAGAAAAAAATAATGTTCAATTCCCTTTAAATTTCCGATTCGCAAAGAGAAATGTCTGAGCAAGCTGTGAGAAAGAGAAAATATTGACAACTGGAGAGTAATTTAAAGGACTAAATTTTGGAATCTAGGCAAACATTTCAAAAGCGCGTAATATTGAATGTTTGGCCCCATTTTTGGAGTGTTAGTGCTGTTTCCAACATTTTGAAAATATTAGTTTCGAATGTATAACTAAAGGCCGAAAGAAATAAAGTCGAATGCCAAAAGGCCGAATGGACAAATGGTCGAATGGACAAAATGTCGAAAGGTCAAAAGGTCAAATTAATTTAAAAAAAACAGACTTTTTCATTTATCGAAACTATTTAAATATGAAAGAATGTTAAAGCTTGAAAATATTTCAGCAATTTTCAACAATAAAACTTACTAAATATTTTAGAAGCAGTATTTGTAAAATGAACCGCTAATATTTGAAAGAATGGAAAAATGGAAAAATTCACAAACTCATTACGACAGTCAAGAATCGGTTTTTAAAAATAAAATAAAAACTTAAAAAATAATTTAGAAGTCGAATTTTTTTTTTTGAGTTGCTCATATTTGAAAGAATGGAAATAACTCTCAAGAACATTACGACAGTCCAGAATAGGTTGCATAATTAAATAAAAATTAAAAATATTATAGAAGTCGCTTTTTTATAAAAGGAACTGCTCTTGTTTAAAAGAATAGAAAAACTCACAAAAATATTTACGACAAACAAGAAAAGGTTGTTTTTAAAAATAAAACAAAAACTTGAAAAATTATTTAGGAGTCGAACTTATTTTTGAAGAATTGCTCGTGTTTGAAAGAATGGAAATCTTCTCAAAAAAATGGTTTGGAAGTTTTTCTGTTTATTTAAAAAAAATATATCATTACTAAAGGGATGGATGAATCAAGGATAAACTCACAAAAAAAAATCAGATTTGTTTGTAAGAAAATATTTTTTCAATAATATAAGTTTATAATTATAATTATTTGTTTCATTTTTTCACATTCGACCTTTTGACCTTTCGACGTTTTGTCCATTCGACCTTTTGTCCACTTTCGACCTTTTGTCTCTTCGACCTTATGTCTTTCGACCTTTTGACAATCGATCTTTCGTCCATTCGACCTTATGTCTTTCGACCTTTTGTCACACATCCGTTTGGGTTAGACTTCAACATTCATTTTTCTTTTAACCGCTGTATCTCAGCAACCAGAGGTTCAATCTTCAATGTTTTTGAGATAAAATTTAAAGAAATTTAATGAACTTTTTGAAAAAAAATATTTTTGACGATGGTCACTTATGGGGGCTTTCAGTTAAATTTCAGTTAAAATTAAATATGATGTGGCCATATCTTGAAAACGGTTAACTTTATTCAAAACTCATTTTCCGTGAACCTATTTTTTGTGAATAGTTCTTATCAATATTTACAACTTTGCCGAATACACCAAATCGATCAGAAAATTCCTTCAAAAGATACAGATTTTCGAATTTTTAGTTCCATTTTTTGTGGACAAAAACACTGTTATTAAATAGCTGGTATGGGTGTACCAATGACACAAAATTGATTTTTCGGTCATAAAGCCCCCAAAAAGTTTGAGTCAAAGAAATAAACAGAAATAAAATACCTTTCCGGGAATTCGGGGTAAATTTCTCTATTGTTTCTATTTTAAGAATTGGATTCCGAAATTTAGATTCTGTAAGTTTTGAAATTCTATTGAAATACCCTACTTTAAAAATAATAATCAAAACGGTATCAAAATAAATCATATTTGTTAGTTTTGGTTATGTTTGTAACATCTAATTATTTCCTATTTTACGGATCTTTTCGACAAAAGAGCCGAAAAAAATATTAAAAACAGGTTGATTCAGAGTATCCGTAGCACTTTGGTAAGAATAGTATAGAATTCAAAACATTACATTTTCAACTGTTGTTAGTATCTCAGTCATCAAACATCACAGTTACAACCACTTAGAATATACTATTTTGCATTGTTATACACTTTATAAATTTAGTTGAATTAGATCAGATTTTCTAGATGGTTGTAACTGCAATGTTGAATGTCCGAGACTTGTGACCGACAGACATTAAACATATTTAACCAAAGAGTATCAATTGAAAAATCATGTCTACACCACAAAACCATTCCCTCTTAGAACTCAAAGCTGCTCTACAGCTTTCCCTTCCACAAATTAAACTCCCCCCAAAGCAAACCCGGTTCAACATCCTCTAAAGTCCCCGCACACACCGCACTGCAAACTCAAAGTCGGATTATCTGGGCAAACTTTGGCGACAGTTTTGTTTAAATCGTGTCGAACGCTAATTCCCGTGCTTCTCTTTGCTACAAAAAGTTCAAACGAGGACAGTTTTTTATTTCTGCCCCGAAATGCTACCTCCAAAAAAAGTCGAGTCGAATCCTCCGTCTGTGTTTTTTTTTTCTACCACTGTAGCTGTTGCGAACCCGTGTCAACTGATACCTTTGAACATTCCGAGTTTGAAGGAAACATAAAAGTCCAGCAATTTATCTTGCCCGCACAAACAAACATTCGTCGCGGTTTACCTCCGCGTGGTGCGTCTCTTCGCTGTCCTGCCCTGAGGGGGCGGAACAAAAAAAACTGGGCATTCGATATGAATCGGTGCTGAAATGCGTATCTCAACGTGGAAATGAACGAATCTATACTTCTTCTTTTTTTTCTATGACAGCACGGTTGGAGTTAAAAAAAGATTTTTGAAATAAAAAATGTGTATTTTTTTAAATAACTCTCACAAAAATGCTTAGAAAAGACAACAAAATTTAAAACATCAAATCTTTCTCTAAACCCACCGTGTTCCTTTGTGAATCACAACAAAAAATAACAATCCTATCCTGTCAGCGGTCGGTTTTTTCGCGTTCGCAAGGCAGACATTTCGCACAACTTTTCCGTTTTTTTCACGTTCAACGCCGTGGTTGCTTGGTATGCAATGTGGAATACCTTTTTCGTCCCGCGGGGACACGCGTGCGACGATTGGCCACGGTCAGAATTTTCCGCGTATTTTACCGACCAACGCAAGGTTTGGGTTTGAGGCATACATTTGGGTAATGGTATTCAAAGTTTTGTTTGTATGATTGGAATTGTTTAAATTTTACTAAACATATAAAACAAACAAATTTTACAATTATTTGTATATTTTCAAAATTGTCTTACGAAGCAATTCTCCTTAATTTTAGCAAACTTTTTAAATATTTCTATTGTTGCAGCAATCTTTGTAGGGGCCTTCCCTATCACCATCACCATTTCGAATAATAGACAATTTTATATTAGTTTTCAGAAAAAAATATAATTTATTCGATTTTCAAAAATAACGTCCAGTAGTGCCCATTCCAGAAAATATTTTTTTCGAGAAATCATTAAACTTTCCATTAAATAATATCTAAAAACAGTTTTTTTGTTCTTGAGATATAGACCCTGAAATATGAAGAGAAAATAGAATAAAAAAATGTTGTAGGTACTAGTACTCGATTTTTAAATGCCGATATCTCAGATACTAATTTTAAGTCATAAAGTGAATCTTTCTGATCATTTATAAGAAAATATTTTGCGAATTTAAAAATCAAGTTTGACATTGTAAAAGAGGCTAAAAGTGAATTAGGATACCTATTGAAATGTTACTCACGATTATTATATTTAATAATATTTTTTCGAATAGATCATATAACTTCACAAATGATTTAATTTTAACATTTAAATTTCGATTATTAGTTCTGAGATATTGGCATTAAAAAATTAAGCTCTTTTTATGTGACACATATAATATTTTAAGTTTATGGTATCTTTATATTTGAGTGGAGGGCTGTATCTCAAAAACTCAAAATATTTTCCAGACTATTTTCAAGGAGTTGTTTTAGTTGTCTGGAAAAGTATTTTCAGGAATTGGCACTTAAAAATTGTCTTTCGATAAATTACTTTTTCAAAACCACAAATGCACCATGGGTTTCCTATGTTCATAAGTAAGCGAGAAATAAGGTCTTATTTGGTTACACTTTAAAAACCCTTATTTTAACAATATATTTTCTCTACGAGGCTGTTTCTCAGCAATTAATTGGCGATTTTGAAAATCCTAAATGAAAATTATGGAGAATTTGCTTAGATTTTCGAGTTTTTTCAGATATTGACTAAGAGGAACACTATTTGAAAAAAAATCTAAGATTTTAAAATTTGTAGCAAATTTAGCTTTAAATGGCTTTAATTTCGTGGTTTGGTTGAGCGTTTTAGCAGAATTCATTACTTTGAATACAGAGAAACGATTGGCTTTTTTTATCCTTATAATTTTCCTTAGGGACCATCCACAACTTTTTTGGAAATCTCGACAATCACCAACCCCCTAAGTTGTCCACGTGGTTTATGGATGGTCTCTTACAGATACGGTTTTTATCTACTTCTTGCAGACTTCATCAGTATTCTTTTGTCGATTATAATTTGGCTATGCATAATTTGATTAATCAATTTTGTTTGAAGCATTTTTTCATAAAAGTGAGGTTCTTTTCAAATTTAAATTAGAAATTAGAAAATAGAAGTGAAAAAAAATGATAGTATTTTTACTTTAAAAAAAATTAAAAAAATCGTTACTCGGTGAAACTTTTGAAAATTGTTTTTTTATGAATAAATTGTTTTTAATTCGGCATTCAATGATGTTCTCTTAAAAAGTCCTTGTTAGAAAAAAAAAACATTGCCGAAAACACCAAATCGTTGAGATAGTTCCTTCAAAGATAAAGATTTTCGAATTTGTGCGTATTCCATTTTTGTATGGACAGCTGTTTAAAATGTACGGATTTAAAAGATGAGCATACAAATAAACTCAATTTCTAGAATTTATTACAATAATAACTTGTTTCCTCCAAAAACAATAAAATTGGTTTAGTATTTATTTTCGGTTTAAAATACTGCTTTTTCACATTTTTATGAAATTTTCGAAACTATATATTTGAATCAAATTAGCTGATAACAATTTAAAAAATAATTATAACTCGTTTTTGAACTTATTAAAAGTAAACTCAAATAATTTGAAGAAGTAAATCTTATATAAAATAATTCGTTAGGCGTCATCCATAAAGTATGTCACGCTAAAATTGGCCAAAATTAACCCCCCCTCCCCCCTATGTCTCACTTTGTCACGCTGGCTCCAACCCCCCTTCGAAAAGTACGTCACATTCTGTTGATCCCCCCCCCCTCCATATTGATTTTTTGAATAATTATTACATGATTTATGAATAGCATTATTTATAAATTCGGAGTTCAATCGAGAAAGTTTTTCATTTTTACAGGTTGCGTTTAGATTTTTATTTTGTTAAATGTTGTAGTGATAGAAATCGCCATCAACAGTTTTTTTTTGAAAATCTAATGATTTAAGCATACTAAATCTATCATCGAAAACTCTGTTTCTTAAAGCCTTGTGTCGTGTTTGATTTATGAGTAAATTTTATAAAAAAAAACTTTATTTAGATATTTTCTTTGATTGAACTTTCAGTACCGGCAGTGGGGGTGACATTAGGTCTGGGGGGTGAGATTGGGTCAAAGTATTTGTATACGGATTTTACCATTTCTCACGTTCTTCTCAATGAAACTAAATTCTGTTAAAAGGGTTGTGCAAGGGACATCTTAAGATGACTTAGCTGAAAAAATCTCGTTCCTAGAACAAATCCTGTCATTTTAGCAGCTGTCTAAAGTTGAGGTACTTTTTTGGTCAAAAACGACCTCTCGAAAAACCAACTTTTTAAATTTTTTGTTGGAATTGATCAAAAAGTACCCAATGGGGAGCGGCCTTGGCTGACTGGTTACGGTGTTCGCTTTCTAAGCGAATGGTCCTGGGTTCGATTCCCATCTGCTCCCAACGATAAAGTATAGGAAATATTAATCTTGAAACTCTGAACATGAACGAAAAATCAAAGTCGCCCGAGTCGGGGTTCGATCCCCCGTTCTTTGGATTGGCAAGCAAAAATGCTAACCACTACGCCATCACAGCTTGGTGAGCGATGACTGGAATCAGGAATACTGTTACTATCAACTATATACGCGCTGGGTCCTTGTCCATTTGACAAGGGTTCGTAAGTTCTAAATAACGTTTGAACCCGATTGGTGCAAACGTTCTTCAGGGCGGGGCTTGTCGATAAAGCTGAAGTACCTCACGCTCGGCTAGCCAGCGTAGAAATGGGTCACCGAAGCTCGGCAGAGCTAACACCTTCCAAATGCCTATGCGAGTTATTTACATGTATAGAATGAAGATCTAAAAATACATGGAAACAACTCAATTTGTAAGAAGCGACCGCGTGGTCCCGTTTGATTGGTTGCACACACACACACACACACACAATTGATCAAAAAGTACCCAATGTTTGAAAATCTCTACTTCAAACATTGTAGCATGTCAATACGATTCCTTCGAACAAGAAACACTGTTGGATGACTTTTTTTTACTATATCTTTGAATTTGAGCATCATTTTAGTTTCATTTGACCCAATGTCACCCCCTCAAAGGGGTGAGATTGGGTCAATTTTCAAACGATTGCAATTTAAGGTAAATCCATCAAATTACACCATATTTTGGGAAATGTAAGTAAACTATCTAAGAACAATTCTACGATAAAAGATTTTCGATGTTATTCGAATTGTTTTTGTTACTAAGAAATTACGAGAGGTGTATCGTTTTTTGACCCATAGTCACCCCCACTGACGGTATTCAGGAAATAGTCTATCGTGACGTCACGGTCTCACGGACCTCCCTCTCCCCTTGTCACACTTTGTCACGCTTGAGACAACCCCCCCTCCCCCCCTAGAGCGTGACGTACTTTATGGATGACGCCTTACATTGATAAATAAAAAGAAACAATGTGGCTTAATGGAAATGCAAAGACTCAGTTTAATCCAACTCATAATAATCTCCCTGGATAGGTACGTAAGAGGTACAGGCAAAAAAGTACCAGATCAAGCCTGCATCGGTAGAGTCGCTGGTCAGCAATTTTCTCGCAATCCAAAGATCATCTCTTCGAACCCTGGAGTGGAAGAGAGATAGGTGTTAAAAGTAGTTTAGGTTGTCTCACAAAGTGAAAGCGAAATTTAATAGGAATTTTTCTTGGTTCTTTTTACTTGAATTAACTGCTTGAATAAGAACTAAAAAGTTAAATATTCCCATTTGCTTGCCATATTTCCTCTAATCCAATCCGGAAAAAATTACATGACTCCCACGCCGCAACCTCGGTATTAAGCTGAAAAGTCATTGCAGCAGCAGCAAATGTATAAATAGTTAACAATGCTGTCAGCTCCAGCTGCAAACGCAACGCAGATCCCCCACCAACAAACGCCGTCGTCGTTTTTCTAAATATGCCAACGGAAATAGTTTTATGAATATTAAATGACTCTGGTTCCGCCACCGAATCGGGCCCCTGCGGCCAAACGTGGTGGTGATCCCAAACGTGGGAGCAAGAGGACAGAGGGGGCGGTTGGCAACCGTGCGTGGAATTGCGGAAAATTACGCCCCGTACTGGCAGAGTTTTTCCGGGGTTCAACTCAAACAAAACCCCGGAACTTGCTGCGTAGGCCAACACAGTAGGTAACCAACATTAGGCATTTTGGCAAACCGCGACCTCGGAAAGTGGGCCATTTCACCGAAACGATGCTGGTCGCGCCGCGCACTTTGGTCGGTGAGCACACTCAGGGCGGCTCCACTTTCCCCCTTGCCATGAAGATGATGATGATGATTATTGTAACGATCGATGCAATACCACACGTGGGACCCGTTTTAGGTTAAGAGGGAAGTGGGGGAACGTCGTCGTCGTCGTATTCCCGGTTCCATTTTCCGCGAGAGCTTTTTGCACTTTTGGGCAGGAAAGGAAAAGCACAACGAGCCGTGACCTGCGAAGTAAGAGCTGCCGCGATATTTATGCATGTAAAGCGCACACTCTACATGGGTAATGCGCCACTAAAGGGAAGGAGGCCAGCGGGAGCTCATGCAAGTAATGGAACCTCTCAACAGTGCTGTAATGCGAAGTGATTGTAACGAGAAAGCTCATCAGGCCCTGGTGCGTAATGGTGCAGGGTTACGAGAGGTTGATAATGTGGTTTTAAGTTGAGCATTGATTTGGCGAAAAAAACAAGCCCTACCCGACAAACTTCGTTCTGCCTTTTTTCGTTTGTTGACGTTTTTTGCTTTTTTGCTTATTCAGTCTACTGTGATCAAAATTTGATTTTACGTAACTTTCTCCATACAATTTGCCGATGCTCCGGAATCGGTTCCAGAGTGGCCAAAGTGTCAATTAGTTAGCGTATAAACTTTCCTTGGTCTTATGCGAACCCAACGCAACAAAGAGCACCTCGATCCGACGCTCCGTATTGAACTGATTCGCGTTCGAACAAAACCGTCGAAATTTTTTATACATATAGAGAAGAAGAGAAGAAGAAGAAGATAAAAGTCATAATTAGTACAGTTTAATTCGCATAATCAGAATCAATTAAAACAGCTTTCAAAGTTTATGTCCTTTTATGATCCGCAAAACCCGAATTCAATTTTAAGACATTAAAAAATAAATATTAATCGTTAGTCATTCTAGTTGTTTTGAAATTTTTTGAGAACAATAAAGAAAAAAATAGATTCTACCCTCTCAAAATTACACTAATCATACTTTTTGTGTTTCTCTTTGTTTCGAAAATTGATGTAAGTGCGACAATTGGCCAAAGGGATTTCAGGTCAGAACGCGTTTGACGCACGTAGAAGTTAGACTACCGTAATCATTTGTAATTATAACTCGGGACTTCAGCAACCAACTTCAACCAAACTTCGGGACAATGCACAGAATGGTTAGCCAAACAAAATGTGTTTGTTATTGTTTACATTGCGTGCTCCAGTTTTAGTTTATTCAAGGTCAAACATTAAAACGCGTTTTTCTCGGAACGTTGAAATGGCGGGTGTACATTACATTTCCCTTAAAATGACATGTTCCAAAAATGTTTACAGTTGAGTAACGGAAAATAGCAGAGCTTTTCAAACTTAAAAAAAAATCGATGAAAAATAACGTCATGATTCGAAATCCGGACACTTAGTAGCATATTATTGTTGTTTTAGCTGGGAAAAAATCATGTAATATGTTGGAAATGTAGAAATATCATCTGGATGTAGTATACAGTCAGTTTTTAGAAAATGCATGCAAAATATTTATTTTCTAACAACTTTTCATCATAATTTTGAAATTAAAATGACTTGTTGTGCTTCGAATCCCGGACACTGATAAAAGCTGATTCGAAATCCGGACACTTTTGCTTCGAATTCCGGACACTCGATTTTGCTTATGAGTCGCACGAATTTGGACTGAAATGTTAGTGAATGGCATTCTCTAGGTCTCAAATAAGCTGTTAACATCAAAACAATTGATATTTTAAACAAAAATTTGCTAGAATTTAAGGAAATCAAAACCATAAATTTCTGCTTTGCCTTCCCGTTGCTTCGGACGTCTATGAAATATTTCAGAGAAATGTTTCACATTTTTGGTAAACTTATAATTTTATTTTATTTAACTATTTTGGCATTAACTACAGCGTTCAAACAAACTTTAAATGAAAGTTGATGTTAGAATTCATCAAATAAAACAGTTTACATTCATAGTGCGAACTTATCCAATTCCCAATAATTGATAAAACAAGATGCGGTTTTCTTGGTTTCCAAGCATCCGGGAATTCGAATCATTTTTTCGGAATTTTGAGTACGACATCAAATCGGGCGTCCAATTTTACATAAAAGCCCCTTTGACACCAAATTTCTATCTCATCACCATTTCAGGCTGCAAATTATTGAAAAACACCTCTTTTTTGGCATGTTCAAAAATGAAAGGGGTCGTACCGCCCCTCCGTCACGAGATATCAAAAAACGGACCTCGGATTCGTGATCAGGGAAAAAAGTTACTCCTCAGGGCAAAGTTTCACGCAAATCGAAGAGTGGTCGGGGCATCTTTTCCCGATTTTGTTTGAGTTGGTAGAGAATTACCCAAAGATGAAATTGAAAGACTAATTGGTGCTTAAAAGACTATATATTATCATCCAGTTGACCGATCAACAAAGTCCAGTGTTGAAAATTCAATTTATATTATTAATCAGTCGATTAATCGATTCTTATTTCACCAAACGAATAAAATTGCTGAGAATAGCCTTGAAAAAAAAAAAAAAAAACATGTCAAAGCATATTTAGAGCGCTATTCTTCAGGAATTCGCCAGGAAAGATGTTCTTTAAACCGTGACATAGTCCAAAAAAAATGAAGAAACAGAAGTTGAAAAATTAAAAGGGCCAAACATTCAATATTACGCCATTTAAAAATGATAGTCTCGATTAAAAAAACAATTTTTCTGTTTTTAAATCTTTGCATGGCAATATCTCAGCAATTAATGGTAGTATCAACAAAGTTCAAAATGCTAAACATAGAGAATTTTCTCAGCTTTTCAAAAATATTTTTTTCAAGAGTGGGCAAACATGGGCATTAATTTTAAAAAATGAATAACTGCTACTATTTTCAAAAAAAAAAATACCTGAAAATGGCTATAACTTAAAAACGGTGCATTTATCAAAATTTCACTACAGTACTTTTTGATTGCAAATTTGATTTTACATCGAATAATCAGTATTGAAAAATCAGTATTGATTCAAAAATTCATAACTCGATCAAAGATTTTTTGCCCATTCTGGAAATTGCTGAAAATTTGGCATTTGATGTCCTCTAAAACATATCAGAAAATAAATAAATAAATAGTTTTAGTGACAAAAAGTGAAATTACAATTTTGCCGAAGACACCAAATCGATCAAAAAAAATCCTTCAAAAGATACAGATTTTCGAATCTTCATAAATCATTTTTGTATGGACAGCTGCCAAATTTGTATGGAATATCATATGGACAAACTAATGAAACAACTCTAGAGTCCAAGCGCAAAAAAAATAAAATCGAAGATATTTTTAAAAGTCGAGTTAAAAGGCCATATGAGTTTTGCAGATGGACATGAAAAGTTCTAGATGTTAATTCCTAAAGAACGGAACTATTCATGATTAAATTTAGCAAAAAAAAAAAACTGTTTGACTAACTAGGTAGGGGAACAGCGTTTCAACTGAAATCGAGTGATAAATAGCTCAACAAGCAGTGAGCAAGCAAGTTTCTATCAAAAAATTTGCAAAATTAGTTGTTTAAATAGTAAACTCAGCAAATTGGATGGAGTTAGGAACAAGTGCTTAACCAGCCAAACATACGAGAATTTCCCCTATTCCTGATTATTTTAAATCTAAATTATTCGCTCTACAGCATTGCCTTGGCGTTCTCGATTGCGAGACTCCTATTCAAAACTAGGTGTCCGAAGGCTTGATTGTTGGGGCAATTGCAAACCTCTTTTTACACCTTAGCTTCCATCCACCCCGGGATTCGAACTGACGACCTTTGGATTGTTAGTCCAACTGTCTACCAGCGACTCCACCGAGACAGGACCCAGGGAGACGACTCCTACACCTGGACTGAGCTAAAGACCTAACCTCTAGGTTAGACCGGGGCCAACATTTACTTCCCCGTCCGACGAAAGGCGTGATCAGTCAAATTTAGTCTCGAAAAATGCCACCGGGACCTTCTGGGATCGAACCCAGGCCGACTGGGTGAGAGGCAACCACGCTTGCCCTGCACAACGGGTCCCGGCATTCCTGATTATATGTAGCAGAAAAACGGTTTGACTGATTTAGCCATTTGTAGGATTTTGTCTGTTTATGCAACTTAATGATAAACAAAGTCATTTGGACGCAATTCTACAAAATAACAAAAATATTTATAGGTAAATGTGGCCAACCAAAAAACTTAATACCAGAGCATAATCCTTACCGCAAAACACTACGTAACTACACTTAACACACCCCAAGGATCAAAACAACCTTTCAAGGATTAAAGTACCATTCCGGGTGGATTAGTGACACATCGGGAAGATATTAAGGGAAGTTAGGGAGCGAAAGCAGGTGATCTTAACTGAACCAACACACCTCGATAATATTGTCCACCTAATTGAGACATAATTCGCGATTTTACACCCCACCGTCCCGCACTAATTGCCATGTTTTTGCCAGGTTTGACCCAGAGTGGCGACACCGGAACTCGGTCAGAGAGCGTGGCCAATCGTCGTAAAAGGCTTTTCCCATTTTCGGGGGGAGAGGGGGTGTGGGGCTTAACAAACGACGCCCCTTTGAATGGTCGATGGCAATCAACTGTTTTTTTTTCTCTGGGAGTCATCCTAGTCCATCCATGCTACATTCATCCACATGCGGGGCTTGACCTGGGCCGCGGGTTGTCCACCGATATGGCCGCCAACGCGATTCTCGCTGGTGGCAGTATTTATTGTTGTTGATGGCTGGCGAGCGGAACGACCAATGACGATGGTTGCACACGAAACCATGGGGCTGTGACGTTGAAGTCGATGGATCCCGCCGTCGATTTCCAGCTGTTTTTATGTGGATCCACTTATCGTTGCGATATTGGATTTGGTCCAGCGGGAAAGACGAAAGTGTTAAACTTTGGGGTAGCATTTTAAATCATATTTCTTGAAAAAATCATGACCTCATAAAGTAACAGCAGAATTGGTGGTAGAACAAAAATAATGTGGGTTAAATATTCTAATCTGTAATTTTCAACAAAATCGTTCCTTGACGTGGAACTCGACATCATTTCTCTTTAACGTGACACCGTAACCCATCGAGGGAAGTTCCAATTAATTCTTCATGCTTTCACAACAACCAACGAGCGTCGCGAATTGCACAGTGCGTGGCTGTGGCCAATGGAATGAGAGGTCTTTAAAAGTGTTTTCAATTAATTGTCTTGCTAATGTTGATTATGAAGTTTGAACCAAAGTGAGCCTGAATTTTATTTTGATGAAACTGATTTTGCACAAAGCTAATTGAATCCAAACAAACGCAAAACTTATCATAAAACTATATTTTGTTTAAAACTTTAAAAAAATATTTTTCCAAGAATGTTTTTTGACATTTCTTAAAAAAGTTAAAACAATATCAAAGCATGTCCACTATCACCACCAAACATACTTAACGAAGCAACTCAGAAAAAAGCATGAAAAAAATATCGAACCACGCCGCCACGACCATAACTCGAGGAAAAGCTAATCGGACCCAACTTCCTGAACACCCAGCAGGGGGTCGTAATGAAAAATATCCCGACAAAAACATTATCATCCTACCCCTTTCCCCCCAGCTTGGTGGTACAGTGGTAGTCTGTCTACTGCTGTTGATCTACCCCCTGCTGTCGAGGAGCGCGTGTCCTTGAGATATCGAGCTTTTCACACTCCACGTGGGGGGAAGCTTCGTCGAGGCAGGGTGATTTAAGGAGTTGTTTTTTACCCCTTTTATATTCAAGCTTCACGCAGAAACGTCACTCACTAGCTCGCACACACACACGCGCGCACACAAATTACGCCTATCCACGTGAAGGAAGTCGAAATTGCTGCGAAACTAATAAATTGAGCTTTTCATGAGCTTTTTTTCCCTTCTGTGGAGGTAGGTTCCACCGGAATCATCCGAAAAAAGGGTGCGTGAAATTCACGTGGTGAGCCGAGCTTCAAGTGGTCCCAGCGGGGAATACACGTCTGGAAAATCGCAGTGTGTGTTTGTGTGTGGGGATCTGATTTTGACTTTTTGTGAAAGCAGGTAATCTTGATTTTCCACACAATCACACCCCAGAAATTTGAGGCGTGATAGCGAGCAATTAGTTATGCCGGCGGCTGGAGTGAAGGACTGAGAGGGATTTTTTTTTGGGTGAGCGATGGGTGATAAAGTTTGAGCTGTTTGTTTATAATGATTATTTCTTACATTTGTTTGAATTTAAAAGCTGACAGCCTATCTATGAAAAAATTAAATATAAAACTGGTAAATCAGTGGATCGATATCATGAAACACGTGCATTGTAAATATTGAACAGTCCAAGGAAAACATCAGCCCACTGCTCGTATACTAGATCCCGTTGAAATTATTTTATTTAAAATGCAGTCCAGACTCGATTTTATAATGTTTCGATAATGATCAAGATGCAAATTTTTTTTCCAGGAGTTACATTTACACCTGAACAATTTTAAACATAAGCATAGGTGCCCATCCGCAGTTGCTACTCCGTTATTGACCAGGACCTCCAGAAGTTACATCCACGAGCCGTGGAAGATGAGTGGGTGCTATCTTTCCTCGCTTCGCAACTTCTTAAAGGCCCCTATCATGCTGATCAATACCGGCGCCGGCCACGACCAGTGGTAGGGTCACGGGGAAGTGGATGGGAATGTTAGTCCGATACTTGAGTGATAGAGACCGCCCAATCGACTGTTCTCCGACAAAGTATCACATGAGTTTTGAGGGGGTTAGTAGATGGGTATGAGGTTAGGATTCACGAGTGGCAGTGATGTGACCATGAGCATTTTGTTTATCGGTTGAAAATTTTAAATCTTGGGCAGCCGGCTGCGGAAAGATAAATAATTGATTATTCAAAAAGTTTTTTAATCGAACGCGTGCCAACCGAGCAGTAGTGCTATGGGCTGGACTTATCAGTATATTTTTACTGTTTGTACAATTTAGATAACGCGAGCAAATTTCAAAAATAGTTAATAAAAGACGCTTTACTCTTCATAAATTCGATAGTTAGATGAGTTAATACTTAAACTGCCAGTTGGAATAAATTATTACGATCAACGAATATAAACGAAAAAAAAAAAAACAGGACACCACGTAACCGATTGTATAATTTCATTACAAACAATAACTTATACGAACTAAACCAACGGTGTGCCTTCCAATCGACGATGCTAAAAGAAGGACTGAAATATAGGAGGCCGTGTTGCACTCCATACAATTTTTTAAAATTTGTATGGAAATTTTGTTACGAGGGGGGGAGGGGGTCTAAAAGTCCGTTTTTTTGCGTTACGTAATAAAAGAATGCTCCCTTAGCAACCATGGACTTTAGAGGGATAAGTAAGCCTACCTTGAAGCAGCAGACCCACACTGATCCAAACTGTCAATTTTTAAAACGCGCACGCATACATGATTCATTCTCTGCTACAGTACAACACACACATACACACTACCACACACGCACGCAATCAGAACGGGCTCACCAATATGTTAGTTCCGAATGGGCTTCCAGCAGCTCCTCAGGTCCGCGCGCTACCGGACGAATGTCAAAAAAACGCACGTCCTGGTGCAATGCCGATGACTCTATTTTTCCACAAAAGCTGAGAAACACACAGCTCCTCACTCTCCGTCACGCTGCCGATTACATTTACACCTGAAAATTTTTTCACCTAAACTGGAAATGGATTTTATTTGTATAATTCATTCAAAATGTTTATGTAAAAAACTCAAAAATTAAAAAAAAATATGGATTTAGGGAAATTGAGTTTTTGTGAAAAAAAAACCTTAATTATTTGGTAAATTTTTTTCCGTGTACTTTTCTTTCTGAATAGTCTCATCTATACCTATAACATTGCCCAAGACACAAGTTTAAGCAAATAAAAAAATACCAAAAATAAAAAAAGGTCGAAATCGGCTGATTTCGTAGAGAATTGCTCACCTGTCTTACCTTACGATAGATTTTATTTAACCATGAAATAAAATTTAAGTTGTCCTAAGATCTATACTCATAACCATGTACTGGATGGGCCAAACAATGACCTCCAGCAAGGTTCACGGATATATTAAGACACCAAATTTGTTATGTTTAAGCTCATCAAACGGAATTTTGTTTTTCTAGGTAACCAGAAACTTCCCTGAAAATTAGAGGCCATTTGGTTAAGGTTGGGTGGCTTCAGTTTTGATTTGAAATTTGTATTTGCTTTAAAACAGTTCATTTTCATCATGTTGGGGCAAAAATTGTAATGATTTTATTTTCAGGAAAAAAAGGTTTTGATCTGGGAAACAACTTTGTATAACATTATAATGCGCTTAGAATGGATCCCCCTGTATGGATACAGGCTGATTTTAAGAGTGTTTTTTGAAAGATAGTTACAATTAAAAAACCCTTTTTTATTAAACTTTTTACACAAAAAAAAAAATAACTGCGCAAATAACTATTTATAAAAAATATTTTCTTTTGGGTATGTTTTACATAACAAAAAGTAGCAAGTCTTTTGAGCAAATGCACATGTTAGTCAAAATTCTTTTGGAAGCAATTCTAGTTTTTTTCGAAAGGTCATGATTTTTGAACAACATGGAAAAAAAAGTCGAAAATCTTTTTATTATTTAATTTTGAATCTAAAATCAAATTGACAATCCAAAAATACTTTTTATATTATTAGTTATGGAACTTCCATGATCGAAGGGGAGATTTCACGAAATTAATTACGCCGATGCAGTTAGTTAGACTGTCCGAAATGTTCTGATTTTATTGTCATTGAAAAGTCCCCCAGAGCCTCACACACGAGGTACTGAGGTTTTGCTTACTGAACATTAATCGAGCTACTTGCTTTAATCGCGGCGAGGCAAACGAAGTTTAGCTTTGTTCTCAGTTTGGATAACTGTTGTTGGCTGTGCTGTTGATGTTGGTGGCGTCGATCAATTATGCGGAAAGCAATTTCCGTAACTAATTTGATCTGAAATTATTATTTTTGTATAGGATCAGAAAATTTACTGCAAAATTAACGAATGAAAATTAGGTTAATGTTTTTATTTTCTGCATACATCAATGTTGGAATAACAGACGTGCAACCAAAAAAGTAAAAAAAAATATTTTGTATTTCTTTGAAATTTTGACGTACAACCATTTTTTTCTGTTTAAGTATTAAGACACTGAATCCTGATTACAAGGACTATTGTATCGTGTACAACCATAGCTTGTGATCAAATTTTTAATTCGTTTTTTTGCCCCCTTCTTTTTGAAGTTTTACAGGGTCAAGGGACATAAACCAAAAAATATTGGCATCGGCCTAAGAATCCAAATGAAACTTTATTTAATTACATTAAAATTTTTACAGTGATCTTACTTTATTCCGTTTTAAAGGGTATTTTTGTTTTATATTTAACTAAATCCTCCTTAAACTCAAACAGGTTAAAATCTCATATTCCAAGTGCATGACGTAGCCAGTGTCTTTTTCATTCTAAAGAAATTAAATATTTGTGAAACATTCTAAAAACTATTATCATTTTCTTTAAATAGGCTTTTGCTGATATGTAGAAATTTGGTATTGACCAGTTCAGCCAGGAATTTTCCTAATTTTGTTTAAAATTCGTTTGGGACTACATACTTCTTAAACATCTTCAACAAAATAATATACCAAACAAACTCTTTGTCGAAACCAGCACTCTTCACGAAACCTTAAACCGCAAACTTTGCACGGCTCTGTACATATTTCATCAGTAAACCATAACGAGGAAGAAACTATTCGAAGATAATTTCCAGTACCTGCCCACACATACCGACACAACAGAACCCACTTTTTGCCAGGAATTTTATCTCATCGTAAAGCTTCACCTTCCTTATTCGGTACAAGATTACCGGGCCAATGTTTTCACGTGAGAAAACAAATAACCAAGAAGCACCACCATAGGTACAACCCGGAGTAGAGCAGTTTAACTGAAGCGTACAGCAAATTCATTTAAAGTTCAAAGTTTTCCAACTTGTTCCACGACCATGCCCACGTGTGCCGGCTCACACACACTAACTTTATTGGAACTGACACCCACTTGGTTACTTCTTCCCCCCCCCCCTCGAAAATGGAGTGTATTTTTCCGCCCCAAAACTGCCAGGGCTTTAGCCAGATTTGTTGCTCTTAATGAAAGTGTAAGTTTGTGCGCGCACAGTGGATAAAGTTTTTCGAAATTGTATTTTTTTGCCTTTTCTCGCTAGCAAAGGAAATCTTTCCCTGCTGACCGGAAAAAGCGCGCTCGCGCACGCTAGGAAGATCTTTCGGGGAAGAAAATGGGGAAACTTTGCCGGAAAAAATACGCGCCAAAGTGAGTAACGGCGATGGGACGCGTCAGCTTGGAGCGCACACGTGAGTGTGTGTGTGTGTTTTGCAGTGGTAATCCAATTTTTAAGAAAAGTTTAACCGTAAGCAACCCGTGCTACAGAACATTATCTCTGTTTTTTAAACTCAAATCTGTTACAATACCTAATTTAAAAGTACCTTTATGAAAAACTGGTCAATTTTAACATTTCTTGTTCAAATAATTGTTTATAGAAAGTTTACTAGTGTTGAGAATAGAAAGTTTCGATTACTCAAAAACTAAGAAATTGAAGTAACTTCAAAACAATCGTAAATGATCCCTTCTCCAGGAAAAAATCTTTCAAACCGATTTATTCCTTCGAAACCTCATAAACTGTTCCTAGAACTCGTAAATTACTGCCCCAATCGCTGTAGATTACTAACTGCGAACGATTTTCGCTCATTCTCCATCTCTCTCTACTTCCAGGTACGGGACCTCGACTCACAAGAAACGATCTAGCTCAAAGTACTAAAACCACTGAGGCACTAAAATTGACCGCCCATAACTGAACCGTGAGTAATCAAACGATTCCGGCGAAACACTTGGCAGTTCCAATATTATGTGTTCTATGGGCCGGGAACATCATTTTCACACCCAACCTCCCGCCAGCTCTGGAAAGCAGCCTTTGATTGAGCAATAAAGACCACCCCCTCCCTCACCCACGTGGACTAGGGGGCTTTTCCGGCCGCTTTTACTGAGCCCGGCCCGGTGTGTTTGCCTGCCGGTTATTGCGGATGCCTTAAATCAACATCAAGATGGATTAGGCTCGCGCTCATTTCACGGCTCGTTGTTTGCACTACAAGGACCCGCGACCCATCCGCTCTACCCCTCTTAAAATCTGCTTACACTACTCCCAGCTTGTTTTGCATCCCTGCTCAGCTTCCCGAACGGGAAACCAGAAACTTTCGAATGCCGTCCCCCAGGGGCTGAGGGTGGAATTAACGGACTAGGTTTTGAAAATTTCGTCCGCGGGAACACGGTGGGTTTGAAATTGTTTAATTTTACATTCATCGACTTAACCTGAAATTCTTTTAATAATGATGAGATTTTTTAGTAGTTCTCTACATTTCCACAAATTAGTTCGAGATTTTTAACTTTGTGTTTGTTGATTTGGATGAAACTTTATCTATACCGTCAAAAGAAGCAATTTAGTATTATTGTTTTTGCCATACAAGTCTCCATAAAAATTTGCGGGCTGGTTATCTTAGTAGATGGGATTTTTTGATCGATTTGGTGATTTGGGCAAAGTTGTAGATTATTACTAGCAATATTCAGAAAAATAAAGTTACACTCTAAAAAAAAAAGTCATCCAAAATACGTAGGGGAGAGTAGGGAGACTTGATCCTTAGCCTCAGCGCGTGGGTAAAAGAATTAACTTTATTCTAGAAATTTGTGCGGAATTGACCAAAAATTCATCATATATGTAGAACACAATAAAATTTAAAAAAAGTGGTCAGATTTAGTTACAAACATTTTTCTAAAAAGTGCTACAAGAGATCTCTTTTCTTAGTTTTTATACGTATGGAAAACATTTTAAATTTATTCAAAATATTTTTTTCGTGCATCTATTATTTGATAAACTAATCAGCTTTATGTTCAATAGATCTGTTCACTTTTTTGTACACGGATTTCTTTAGTATAGATGAAGATTACTTACTTAAATTGCTATAACTTACAGGAAAACACTTATGGGTCATTCCATCTGAAGCGGAACAGCATTTGAAAATTACCATCCCCGATTCTGTTCAAATTTGGCAGAGCTGTTGAGACTATCAAAACATGCAAAAATCCAGAGTTTCATCCAAATCGGACCACCCCCTCCAGTTTTGTACCCTCCCAAAAAATCGACTTTTTGGCGATTTCTGAGCGAAACCCCTATCTTCAAACGACGATAACTCAGGAACCACAAATCTTAGAGAGTCAGTCTTAGACTCAATTTTGAAGGAAATTGGACGTAGAATCCATTTCCGTGATCAAAATTTCGATTAAAATATTTTTTCTGCCTGTATTGCGCAATTGAAAACTTTAAATGGCCGTATCTCAAAACAGCCCTATTTATTTTTTTAATTTGACCTCACCATCGTATTCCCCGGCCAATTTTACATAAGAATCACTTATCGACAGAAAGGAATATGTTTCGTTCCAGAGATATCGAATTTTAATGTTTTAAGCATTTGAGATTACCTACATCAGCTACACTCGCCGCATCTGCTAGAAGCAATCGGGCGCGCTGATCAATAACTGCTACCTGGTTATTTATTGAAATAAGATTTCATCCCAAATAATCATTAGCAAATTAGCCCACAGGACAAGGTAAGATCGACACAGAGCAGAATGGAATTCCCGCAGAGCTAACAGGAAATTGCAATTGATCTTGTAAGTAACACTTAAGAAAAAGTGTACGATACATTATCGTGTTAAAAATTATGAATTAACATGAATAAACCTCTCGTGAAGCATGATTAAGGAGGAGGATTTCTGGAAAGTATACAACTGAAAAATGTAAGGAAAATACAAAGATTAATCTTATTACCTGATGAAGATCAAAATTAGTTGTGTTGATTTCGACACCGTCCGAACAATAATCTTTTTTTGTTTGTCAATCATTTCGAAATCTTGGAAAACGATACAGCTGCTATCCACATGTATCATAAGTATATGGTTTTGTTTTTGAAATTTATTGTACCAGAATTTAAAAAAATCATCAATTATTCAGATGAAGCTGGCTCACAATATAAAAAATCGGTTCAAACCGTAAGGCAGATTTTGGGTTTTTTTTTCTGAATGGCACTTTTTTGCTACCGCACATGGCAAAAGCTCTAGAACCCATGATAATTATTTCATCTACTACAGCCAGCTCTACATTTGTTCTCGCTTCAAATAAAAGAAGAAATAAAAAAAAATAATTTGATAAAGTGGGAAGAAATGAGGAATGAGGAAAAATATAACATAATAGATAAATAATGATAAATTTTTGAAAATTGTATTGTAAAAACTCTATAGCATTTGCAAATAAATATTAAAAGATCAAATTTTACTTAATATCGTTCAATGTCACTTAGATCAAGAAAAACAGTGCATTAACAATTACCCAATAAATATTCCTTAAACAAAAAAAAAGATTGTTCAAGGTATTGATTATCTCAAAATCGAATAAAATTATAAAAATAATTCATCTTACAGAACACCAGGTAGTAATTATTGATCAGCACGACTGAGTGCTTCTAGCAGATGCGGCGAGTGTAGCTGATGTAGGTAATCTCAAATGCTTAAAACATTAAAATTCGATACCTCTGGAACAAAACATATTCCTTTCTGTCGATAAGTGATTATTATGTAAAATTGGCCGGGGAATACGATGGTGAGGTCAAATTAAAAAAATAAATAGGGCTGTTTTGAGATACGGCCATTTAAAGTTTTCAATTGCGCAATACAGGCAGAAAAAATATTTTAATCGAAATTTTGATCACGGAAATGGATTCTACGTCCAATTTCCTTCAAAACTGAGTTTTTGTTTTCATTTAAAAATTATTATTTTTTCAGCTAACATGAATGAGTTTAGATTTAAACAGTTTTATAAATTTCGGTTTAATTCTAGCTTTCGGTTGTTTCGATTCGGTTCGCGATCGTTCAAATAAAACGTTTGCTCTAAAATTTCGTAAATTTTAACGGTGGTTCAGGTTTTTCACAGCCGGCTGTCTAAGGCTGAATCGAATCGATTACGGGTAACCGGGCCAAGCGGTAGCTTTGCAGGATTGATCGTGAGTTTTGCGTCTTATTTCAGGCTTAGAGTGATAAAATCACGCCGCCGGTTGAGTTCGTCGATGTGGTTTTGTTTCAAATAACCTGTTAATTCCACAAAAAAGAGTCCGTTTTGCGATGCCTGTCCGTCGGGACGCATGTTTTTTTCGCGTCGTTTGTCGTCTCGAAATTACCTTTTAGCTTTATAGCTCGTAAAGCACGGTGAAAAATATTGTTTCAACGCGTTCAAGTCCTTCAGATATCATCATAACTCATCAATAATTAATTGGTCGCTCATCTTATAACAATTTAAAAGTATAAATAGTCTCACGTCAACTCTACTTAAATATGTTACGCTGAGTATAATAATTTCACCTTTTAATTACACATAATTTTGATTCTATCTTTCCACAGCCGGCTGTCTAAGATTGAATCATTTATGCTAAACTCAACACCAAATAACCGGGAATGGTCTCATCCGCATCATCCGATTGTTTGCCTTGAGAATACATAATACATAATAAATAATAAATTCATTGATTATTGGGCCACATCATCATCCTCTATGATGAATCCTGGCCATTACCCTTTCCCACTAACAAAATCCCAAGTAGAAGTAGTTTTCCGGCACACGCGGGGGTGTGGATATCGTATAGAACCCACCCTTGGTAGCAGCCTGTGCTAACTAACATTCCCGTCCCATCCCCTCGAGATCTACAAACTGACATGGCGGGCGCCGTTGGTGGCCAACGACTGTTTCCTATTCGCACCGGCTCCAGTTTTGATGATCGTGAGGTTTTATCTTTTCAGCGCATTCATGCATGCTGTTGATAAGGGAAATATCATTTGATCGTTGAAGCGTATGACCGGATGTGTTGATAGGATATTACGGTCCTGTTCAGCAACGGAGAAGGACAACCATGGGTGGTCTCTCATGCTCATGCTCATGCTCATGCTCAAAAATCCTTATCATCCCAACATAGTTGAATGTTTAAGCTTTGAACTCATGCAAAAAGTTCATGGTTTTGTGATGAATTGAGCGTGCTATGTGCAAAACAAAAAATGGGATCAAGTATCCCCAACCTTACCTATCTTTTTAATTTTTGATTTTTTTTTTAATTGATTCATAGAACTCAAAAAGACATTTTTTGAGCTATAGTGCATGATGGAGCAAATTCTGGTTTCAAAGACATGAATTTTTAAAAAAATAGAATGTCGATAAAGGTTGATGGTAGAAAAGCCATGTTAAATCTCTAAGTGAAAAATACTTTACAGATTTTTTTTATAAAGTGCACCGTTTTGAAGTTATAGTCACTGAAATTTTATTATTTTTTTTAGTACCTAATTAAGGAACCCATACCTGAAAAAGTATTTTTGGAAAGCTGAACAAAAATCCAATAAATAAAACTCTTTTACTCTTTGAAAATTTTAGTATTGGTTTCTGATATTTAGCTACACAAAGAATTTGATTCGATGAAAATAAGTTGTTTCAAATATCACCCTGTCAAGCCAGTAATTTTCAACTGAAGATATTTCGAAAACTATTGGATTGATGTTCAACGCTAAAAAATTAAACTATGGTGAAATTTTAATTTTATTGATCTTTTGAATGAAAATTATTCTTAAATTTGAAATTTGTGTCAAAAATATGCCTTGAGGATTTTCCTTCTCTTGCCAAAACCATTGTTAGAATATTAAATTACATCTAAATGAATTTTAGTGTAAACCATAGTTGAAAGGAAATCCAAAACTCTATTAGGTTATAAGAAACACGAATTTGTAAATTGATTATTTACTAATAAACACTAATTGAATTGAATTAAATGATTTGTGGAAAATTATCTATTTACAGACCTTTTCCAACGTTATGTTTGATTTTCAACAATAAAAAAAGAAAGGAAAATACCTCTTTTAGACTTTTTGTTTTACAAATTTTGAATTTTGGGATCATAGATTGTAAAAAGACAATAGTAAATAAAAGATTGATATTTGATGTTGTTATTTTTAATTTTTTTTTTTTCAAAATAATTTCAATTCCAATATCTAAATTAATTGAAGTAATATTTTTTTCACGAAAATATAGAAAATCAACATTTTTAACTTTTAAAACACTTTACAAAGGTAATATTTGATCACCACCTGACTGAGATATGTTAATTTCAAGATTTCTGTTTAAAACATCGGGTTCTATAATCGTGCGACATAGTATGGTGAAATGATGAAAAACTCTTCTTATTTTTATTTATTTTGCGTTATTAAATGATAGAATGATTGAATAAGTCAATTTGTAATTTTGGATTTATATTTATTCTTTATACATATGTTTTTAAGCTGTAACAATGTTTTTAAAAGTTTTAAATGCAGCAAGGACACTTTAAATATGTAATGTTCCATCCAATATTTCCACTATCAATCTGAATTTAAATTTAAGTTAAATCTTAGATCTTGTCTATTAAATGGACATTAGGATGACAAGAAAATTGAAATTGTTTGAAAATCTTATCGGGTTAATTCTTGAGGCAAAAATGAGCAACTGTGCCAATTTTGAGCCAAATCGGTTTAAGGGTCGCTTTTTATCGTTGAAAATTATATGGGGAAAATCATGAAAATGTATGGGGAAAAACATCTCTTCTAGATTTTGGCAACAGGTGGCGCAGGTCTCGCCCAAATTTGCTTAAATGTTAGATTCTTGTAGGAAATTCAATTCAATCCAACTTTTTCGAAGGGTGCAAGAAGATTCGAGTCCATCCTTACAACTTTGTTGGCCCCTTAGAGGTTAGGATATTAGCTTAGTCCAGGTGTGAGAGTCGTCTTCCTGGGTTCTATTTCAATAGAGTCGCTGGTTGGTAGTTGGACTCACAATCCAAAGGTCGTCAGTTCGAATCCCGGGGTGGATGAGGGCTTAGTTATAAAAAGAGATTTGGATTGCCTCAACATTTCAAACCTTCACACGCCTAGTTTGGAGTAGGAATCTCGCACTAGAGTTTGCCAGTGTAGCGAACAATTTGAGCGTTCAAAAAAAAAAAAAAATATGTTCACAATATATAATTGTATTTTTTTGCAAACAAATGTTTTAGGAAAATTATTCAATTTTTCTAAATTGATTTTATTTACCAATTTGTTCATTTGTTTATCATAACAACCAAAAATCACTCGATTTCACCGTGTTGCAAACCGCCTGCCCTCCCAAAATCTCCCCAAAAAGCTCAAAACAAGTGGATACCAATTTCCGGCGGAGATTTTTTCTTCCTTCTCTTTCTCGTCTCTCGTTTTCTGTTTTATTGATCCGCGAAACATTCTCGGAAGAAATCCGCAGCACACAAAAACACCCCCCCCCCCCATCTCCTCATTCCTTCTTCCCCTCACCCCCTATTCCCGTGCTAAATCATCAAATCTTAAGTTTATGGCCACAGCCGCACGAATCGTAAAATAATAAATTGTTACATCATTGTGTGTTCACCCCCTCCTCCTCGCTCTCCCCCTCTCAGGCAGTGGGTTTTTGCAGGATGAATCGAACTGTTTTGGGCGAGGAAATTGGAAGATTTGTAACCGATTCGGGTGACCCAGCCCTCTTCCAGCAGGGAACGACTCTCTGTGTGTTGGGGGAGGAGGAGGGACGGAATTTGAGGAAATCGTCAACCGCTTTCACTCTTCATCATGATTTATCACCTGAATCGGCTGTTTTTCTTTCGGTCAGGGCCATTTTTGGGCTGTTTTTGTCTGGCGGTTTCAAAAAGGTACTGTGGACGGAAATTAAAGTTTGATTTTGATCGATTGGAATGAGGGTTTTCAAAGTTTCGTTGCGTACCGGAAGGGAAATAATGAATTGGAAAATGAAAATCAAAATTTTATTGAATCAAATTCCAATGATAAGAAAACTTTACAATTTGCTCAACTTGCATGTTTGATTACTGCAAAGTTGTCTAAAGGATTCATTTTTTTTAGATGTTAATCGCCGCGAATTGATTTTTGGTTTTTTTTGATCGATTGGTTTTCGGCGAAAATTTCGCCGAATAAAAAAAATAATAAAGGATTCATTCTCCTTAAATATCAAACAAGCATTTCTCAATTTCACAAAATAAATTAATTTAGATTTTTTTCCACAAATAAAAGCATTGAAATTTTTGTATGTTGAAAATAAATTTCAAACTCGTTTTAATTTGGATTTTACTGTTTTGATGACCAGGAGAATTATTTGTTTGGCTTTTTCGTCAAGTGAAGCGTAAAAATAAAGGATTTTAATTCCGTTTTGGTAAAAAATAATTTATCAATTTTCTAAATCATGCTACTAGAATTTAATCAGGGTAATTATTTGCATAGTCACACTTTTTCATTAATTATTGAGCAAATAATTATGTCAAGCAAAAAATGCACAATAATTAAGCTGAAATCGTTTAATTTATATGATTTTTAAGCATTCATTTAAAAATTAATCATATAACAAAGAATTGCTATCAAAATCTTAAAAATCTATAGTATTAATGTCTTGGTGGATGCCGGTAGATATAGAAAAATAGTGTCATGGCCTGCTTATCTTGACCAAAAATAGCAGTGCTGAAAATTTCAGCACTTGTTTCACTTTGTTCACTTTTTGGCACTGTTTTTGTTTATGAGTTGACCTAACATATGGACGCCCAAATCAAGCGGTTACATGAACGTTTCACTGACAAATTATTTAACAAAGTGTTTTTTTTAAATATGTTGTTTGCAACTCGTTGCAAAACTAGATTTTTCAGCCTCATGCTTAAAAATCATAATTTACATTCATTTTTAATAGAATAAAATTACGAATAACTTCATTTTTAGATGAAAAATCTAATTTGTAATCGATTTTTTTTATTTTCAGCATTTAAAAAAAAATATAAAATTCATCAGAACACTTCAAAAACTATAATAATTGTAACTTTAGAACAGCAAAACAAGTTTATTTTGTTCTACGTAAGTGTATTTTATATACTTAATTAATATTTTTCGTATATTGCAAAGTTTTTCTGAAAAGTTCTTACCATTATCCACATTTTTGACAAAGACACCAAATTAATTTGAAAAAAATGGATTTTTTGAAAAATTCTCTAGGTTTTTACAAATTGATTTTTCTTTGTATTTTTATTCGACTTTTTATGTACACTAACACTAAAATCAAAACTCACAAAATATTTTTTTTTATTTTTTTATTTTTAAAGTGTTGTTACATTACTTAGGGGACTGAAAAAAAACATCTTTTGTGCTAGAGTTTAGGATGGTGCAAAAACTTGTACCAAGTTAATGATCTATGAAAAAAAAATACTTTTGCAAAAATATAAAAATTGTCAAACGAAATTTCAAAAATCAATTTTAGATAAAAGGCATTTGAAAGTGAAAAAACTGTTTTTTACAATCTACATTTTTTTTAAAAGGCAAAGTACCCCTGGCAAAAAATATTTCAAAATTAAATCAAATGAAATAAGTGTTTTTAAAACTTTCAATAAATTATTCTTGATTATAACATTATTAAAATATTTACATTGATTTTTTCCCGCGTACATTTTGATTTCTGATAAAAAAACCTAATCATAACCTACAACTTTACCAAACATACCAAATTGATTTGCTAATTCCTTCTCTACATACAGATTTTCGTGCTATGGAGATTTGTACTGAAAAACTAATGTTGCAAAATGGCTTCTTTTGACATAGGGAATGCATGATCAAATTTTCGTTCAAATCAAAAAATACAAAATGAAAATTCTTGAAAAAAAATCAAAATTCTATAGAATTACTCCTTTGCTAAAATTGTTTGAAGATCTATGCGGAATGATTTGGCAATTTTGGTCATGAAAGTATCCACAAAGTTACAGAAAAATATTAAAAAATATTTACTGAAATTAAATTTTCTGGTCATTTGATCATTCTTGGAAGGATTGGCTTTTTTCTTGTTTGAAATTTACACAAAACAATCTTGATTGAATTGAATTGATTTAATTAAATTTTTAAACAAAATGGAGAAGGTAATATTAGCGTATTTTTTAGTTTATATTAAAAATCAGCAAAAAATTAATTTCTTGAAATTTCTATTTATATGTTTTTTCACTTTTTATCAAATTAGAATTCTGCGACCGCATTTAATATTTCATTTTAATGTTTCTGAGGGCTTCGGATAATCGAGTCTGGACTGTACCTCAATATCAAAAGACAACTGAAAGTTTGTTCAAAATAACAAAAAGATTGAAATTCAAGAAGGTTGAACATGATTTTTTCCAGGATCAGGTTTTCGTTAAATCTCAATTAAGATGTTTCCCCCTGTTTGTTTTCCCGTCATCCGAATGAGGTTCCTCCAGAAGAGAACAACAACGGCGTATAATTGGATCTTTGCGTACCACAGGCAAAATCTTCTCCGTAGCGACTCCACTGATTAACCCGATTAAGTCCGGGTCGCCCATCCGCGTGCACGCTCGTGAACCTTTACAACCGTCCATAACCTTGGCACGACCAGCGTTTTTTTCCATTATATTCCCAGCGGGGTTTTGTCGCAGGTACGCAGCTCCGCTCATTGGCCAGCTCCTGTCTCTTTCGATAATGTCTTTTCCCCATCTCCCAAGTTTGGACGGTTGGTCCGGTCCGGTCACTTTCTTGTGTAATCTGCCTCGGTCATCATATCAACACTTTTGCCTCGAGTTCGACGAGAATGGCCGCCGCGGTACGCTGTTCAATTGTTGACCGGAAGAGCGGTATAATATCAGGCGTGGAAAACTCCCGAAGGTAGGCTACCTTACGTCAGTTTATTCGTCGGCGGTCAGATGGGTTTGTTTTTTGCTTCGGTTTTATTGTTATTTTTGTTTTCGTCCCCTTTGCCGTTAGCTCGTTTTATTTTTATTTTGCTGGCAGCACTGCCGGCAAGCTGGGGCTTCGAGCGGGCTTTGCAAGCGAAGCGGAAAATGTCCCCGCCACCAGGGCAGATGGTCGTCGAGTTACGATGGACCGAAGAGTTCTTGGAGTCAAAGGGGGAGTAATAAAGGGGGTTGATCGAGGGACTAGAGGGAAAAGAGGGAAAAAGTGTGGCCAGAGATGTCAGCGTTGACACCGTTCTGCTCTGTGCTGTGGTCGCACGTGGCAAAATTATTTATAGATTGTGTATCCAGCGCGGTGTGACTTCGGGCCAGAAGAAAGTGATGGATGGACTTTTGTGGTGTGTTAAAGTTAGACATGTTGCCTTTCTCACTTAGGAAATATTCTGAAAATCCACCATTAGCCTACAAAAACATTAAAAAGGTAAAAGAATTTTATTTTAAATTCGATTTATCCTGGACCATTAACTGAAGTTACTCAACAAAAAATATGAGAAATCGTGGTTTGTCGACGTAACTTACTTTCTCTGGGGTATTAATCATTAAAACCAGATGAATAATTCAGACATTGAGAGGCAAACCATAAAACCTAGAAGCAAACCCCAAACTTAAACATCAAACCCGAACCGTTTTGCCATTACAGCATGTACTGGGTGAAGGCTGCCAATGAAAGCTAACCGCAAAACCCCTTCCCATTTTGGGGAAAGCGAGCAATACCCACTTGAACCAATCTCAGCCAACAAACCAACAACCCTCCCACCAGCTCCAAGCTCCACCAAACGAACGAAACCAAATTCAGGGTCGTTCGTCTTGGCGTCGAAATTCAATTTGTTCAACCTCTTCGTCATCGAATCTTTTCTCAGTGTCAACCCCGTGTGGCAACACTCAAAACAAACAGCCAAACACAAAACCCGCATGTTTGAACAAGCAGCCCCCGGAGTCCCGGAGACATCGATTGGAGGACATTCTTCAAGAAATCAAGAAGACTTATGTTTTTTTTGAAGGAGCAGAGGCGTTCCACTTTTGAACCCTGATCTAACCAGTTTTTTTTTCTTTTTTTCATGTTTTGGTGAGGTTATTTTTTACAAGTAAATACCTGGGTAATGCATAGAGAGCATGCGTAACGTGATTTTCGAATGATCCCACTTTGTTTACATCAACAAAGTAGGAGGCTGTTCAAGCACAAGCATGACTTTTTTCTTACTGATAAATGAGCTGTTTTTTTTTAATAAGTAGTATGTGTTTCATTTTGTCTAGTTTTTGTCATTTTTTGCTAGAAAATAGTTGCGTTTCGATCGGTTAGAAGAGATTTTTCTTTTTTAAGGGTGACGAAGAACTGCGCGAGAGTGTCATTCTGCGATGTCACAGATAAATTCCCTGACTGATTATGGAATCCTGCAGCTCTTCCTGGTCCAGAGAAAAAACATCGCTAATTCTAGCGAAGCTGATCCAACAAGCAGAGAAGATTTCCACTAAACCGGAATCAAACAAGAATCAAAGCATCTGCATGGATACAACCGCATAGACTCCATAAACAACTTCCATTCATAATTATAAATCATGACGATCTCGCCTTTAACTTTCTTAAGATTTCTTGACTTCAACTCCAGGTCCTCAAAAGCCACACATTTTTCATTCTTGCAAAAAACAAACAATTTTTAATGATCGATAACAATACTCTCTACTTTTGGCGAACAGTAAATTGGTTCCACTTTGACAGTTCAAAATTGAGGCCGTTTTGCGAATCACTATTCAGCACCCAGGTAAATACGATTTACATCTAGAATTGTGCGTCCATCCCGGAAAATTCAGGACATAATTTTCGGCATTTTTCCAAAACCAGAAATTCCCGAAAACCTTTTTTTTAATTTATTTTTTTCTCGAAATTGAAAGAAAAAACAATTTGGTCTAGAAATTATAATTTGATTCTGCAAATAGTGGAACAATGTTGAATTCTTAGAAAGATTTTGTATAAGCATAGCATTTTTCATTGGGCATGTATTAATTTGGCTCATTAAAGGAAAACTGTTGAAATTTTAGCGTACAGATCCGTTAAATGTTTATTTCTTTATGTATTTTTGAAGCTCGGTGGTTTATACACGTATACGTTTTAATTCAAAATATTTTTTTTCATTTTTGCTTGGTCACTGGCACTGGGCGTTGGAAGACAAATGTAAGTTGGTGATAGTGACATAAATGGAGAAAAAAAGATCATTTTAAAAACGTGTGTTATACAAACAAAAAATTTTAAACTTATTTAAAATTTAACATTAACATCTTTTTCGTTTTTTAAGACATTATCATTTCTAATTTTTCTGGACATTTTTAAAATAAATATTCAATGGTAAATTATTTATTAGAAATTATTAAATGTATATCACACTGGATAAATAATTTTAATTGATTTAAACTACAAAACACTAAAAAGTACAACAAAAATCAAATTTTTAATCCTACTGCCCAAATTTTTTTTTCGATTTTTTTTATTTTTCCCGTGTTCAGGAGGTCATTTTGAGCAACTTTTGTTCTACGAAAAACTTTACTTCTCTTGTTTTATGTTTTTCTTGTTTCATTTTTAGTATTTTAATTTGCATTTATCTTGTTTAGTTTATGTTTGTTTTTGGTAGTATTTGGCCTACTCTACCACCTCCTATCATTACATTTTGCCTATCTAATTTTTTCATGTTTTTACAGTAACTTTTTCAATTTTTTGCATGTTTTTCATATTTTCTGCTATAAAATGGAACCATTATTATTTAAATTGTAAATAAATGCGTAGAGGCATAGTCTGGGTCACTAGAAAAATTACTGCATACTTGTTTTTACTTAAAATATAGGAAATGTTAGTAAAAAACACAGCCAAAGTTGACCCCTAAAAAAATGACATTTTTTAAAACATTGGCAAAGTCACATAAAACAAGTCAATTTTCCAACCCTAAAATTTTCCAAAATTTTAAAAGTTCTTCTTTTCAATGCTTTTTGAAGATCAAAAATTGGTTGAAAAATTGATTTTTGGCGATTTTTTAAATCGAAGCCCGTCTAGAGGCGGGGTTGGGTTGTAGAGGGTTAAACTATCTAAAAATTCAAAAAATCTAAAAAAAGTAATTTTACAACACAGAAACTGAAAACTTTCAAGAAAAAAATTGTATCAAGAAGTGTGGGCATTCTAATTTAGGTAAAATACACTAAAAATAGATCACATTGACCCATCAAATGTTTAACCTTCAAAATTCATACTATTTTATAGTGTATATAAGTTTTTAACAAAAAACTTAAAAAAATATTTGTTGGCGGCTAGACTGGCTGCGTAAAAATGACAGCCCTGCTCGCCTGCCGCAACCAGCTTGCTGCGATCGAGCGCAACCCTGCGCAACGTTTCTCGCGCGCAACGGCGCGACGTTGCCACGACGGTGACCGAACGAGAACGAACGAAACACGAACGACGACCGACGACGACGACGACGAGAGAAAAAACCGCCATTTTGCGGTACCAGTACCTTTTCACCCTCGGTTGAGTCAACACGCTTTTTATAGTTAAATAGTTAATTAAAGTAGTGTTTTAAGAAGTCCGAGTGTTTTCTTCATTACACCCACGGCCATCGGATCCCCCATACAGTCCACCCTTGAACATTCCGCCTTTTTTCCGTGGGGCCAACGTGCCGGCCCGAACATTGGTCCAATCGACCCGAATTTGGACATCCGGCGTGGATGTGGTGAAGAAGCCCGGTGAAAAGAAGGAGGCAAAAGGCCTCAGAGTGCAAACGGACAGTTCCCGTGCAACCCAACTCCGGTGAGAGACACGTAGCCGCGAGTGACAAGTGCGAGACACGGTCTCGATTCCCGAACATTCGCGAAAAACCGACGGAGGCAACCGGCCTCATTTCCCGTCGCGAGTGTTCAAGAAAGTGAAAGAAGAAGAAGAAACAACCAACGAAAAAGTGTGCAGTGAGAAAAGTGCAAAATGCCGCCAAAAGTTCAACGAACCCCGGCGAAGAAGCAGACGGAAGAAGAAGATGAGTTAGACGGCCTGATCCACCTCCGGAACCAGGAGATGGACACCCTCGAGGAGCTCCAAACGGAACTCGCTGGTTGGGCACGAGCTGATCGCACGGCTTCGGATGTCCGATCGCATCTGAAGAACCTGGAGCGGATCAACAACGACTTCGGCAACCTCCACCAGCGAATTGTCCTCCTGACCGACTCAAAGACTCGGGGTCCACACGACGAGAAAAGGAAGCAGTTCAGGAAGCTGCACGACCAGGTCTCCAGAACTCTTGAGCGATGGGCGGATGACCTCGCACCCGCTATCGCTGCAGGCCCATCCACGGCACTCCAACCAGCCAGACCACAACCGGTGATCATCTCGCAACCCCTTCCCAGAATCATCCCAAAGTTCGACGGCAAGTACGAGTCCTGGGACAGATTCAAGGTAATGTTTAAGGACGTCGTGGACAAGTCAAACGAACCGGCCAGAATCAAGCTCTACCACCTGGAACAAGCCTTGATCGGAGGAGCTGCAGGTTCGATCGACGAAAAGACCATCCAGGATGGCAACTACGAGCGAGCCTGGGAACTGCTGGAAGAGCGGTTCGAAGACAAGCGGCGGATGGTCGATCTCCACATCGGCGGTCTGCTAGGAGTGCAGAAGTTGGAAGAGGAGAGCCACGCGGACTTGAGATCCCTGCTGGACAACTTCACTGGACACGTCGAGAACCTCAAGTTCCTGGGCCAGGAGTTCTCCGGAGTGTCCGAGCAGATCGCCGTCTACATCTTGGCACACGCGCTGGACGAAGGAACCTACAAGCAGTGGGAGGCGACCATCAAGCGTGGGGAACTCCCGAAGTACGAAGCGGCCATTCAGTTCCTGAAGGACCGAGTCTCCGTTCTGGAACGGTGGGAGGCCACGAACAAGTCGGTACCGAAGCATCGAAAACCAGCCAAGCCCTCCGCCAACAAGCCGTCTCAGCGAGCCAACGCGGCCACAACGCCGTCGCAGCCGGAATTCCGGTGCGAGATCTGCGCCGAGGCACACCAAACGTTTCGATGCTCAACGTTCCTCGGATACACGGTGGCCCAGCGAAAGGACAAGGCGAGGGAGAAGAACCTGTGCTACAATTGCCTGCGGCCAGGACACTCAACGAAGCGGTGCTCGTCCAAGTACACCTGCGGTAAGTGCCAACGGAGACATCACACAACGCTGCACGAACCACGAGAGCAGCAAGAACCTGCGCAGAAGCCGGCCACTCCCCAGAGTGTGGCCCCACAAGTGAATCAGCCGCCAGTGGTCCAACCCGCTGGCACATCTCAGCACACGTCCAACCAAGCGACCTGCAACCACACCCAGACGGTGAAGACCGTGATGCTGCTCACCGCGGTCGTTAACCTGCTCGACGACCAGGGCCAATCCGTGCCCTGTCGCGTCCTCCTCGACAACGGTTCCCAAGTGAACTTTATTACGCTCACTATGGCCGATCGCTTAAAGCTACAACGAGTTGCTGCCAACGTCCCGATCTGCGGCATCGGGGCCGTGAAGACCTACGCCAAGGAGTCTGTCACGGTCGAGCTCAAGTCCCGAGTCAGCAACTTCTCCGTCAACGTCGAGTGCCTGATCGTGCCGAAAGTGACCGGGATGGTTCCAGCTGTGCCAGTTGACATCAACGAGTGGCCGATTCCTGTCGGCGTCCAACTGGCCGACCCAGCTTTCCACAAGCCTGACCGCATCGACATGCTGCTGGGGGTCGCAATGTTCTTCCGGTTGCTAAAATCGGGACAGATGGAGTTAGCTGGCAATCTACCGGAGCTGCGCGAGACTCACCTCGGCTGGGTCATCGCCGGAGAAGTTGGGGACACAGTGCCAAGCCCGCAGTACACGCACACTGCCACACTCGACGACATCAACGAAGCGATCCAGAGATTCTGGCAGGTCGAGGACATCGACAGTGCCACAGCGGTCTCCACCGAGCAAGAAGAATGCGAGGCGTTCTTCGCGTCCACCCACAAGCGGGATCCAACTGGCAGATACGAGGTACGCTTGCCATTTCGTCCAGTCGTCGCCAAGCTCGACGACAACCGCAGCCTCGCTCTTCGGCGCTTCCTGTCGCTGGAGCGGCGACTCGCTCGAGATCCTGCTTTGAAGCTGCAATACGGTGAGTTCATTAGGGAGTACGAAACACTGGGGCACTGCAAGTCGGTTGAAGAGGCCGACGACTTACCGAACACGAACTGCTACTACATGCCCCATCACGCTATCCTGCGCCCCTCGAGCTCCACGACCAAGTTGAGGGTCGTATTCGACGCATCTGCAAAGATGTCCCCCACGAGCGTGTCCCTGAACGAAGCCCTCCAGATCGGAGGCACTATCCAGAACGATCTCTTCTCGATCCTCCTCGCCTTTCGAAAGCACCCTGTCGCCTTCACTGCAGACCTCTCGAAAATGTACCGCCAGATTCGCGTGGCCCCGTCCGACTCTCGTTTCCAACGAATCTTCTGGCGGGCCGATCCGTCCGAGTTCATCCGTGTCCTGGAACTCACCACGGTGACCTACGGAACTGCGTCCGCACCCTTCCTTGCTACGCGATGTCTGGTCCAGCTCTGCGACGACGAAGGTGAAAATTTTCCGCTGGCTGCCAAGATAGTGCGCGAGGCCTGCTACGTCGACGATATCTTGTCCGGTGCGAGCTCCCCCAAAGAAGCAATCGACTGTCTGACGCAGCTGCAAGGCTTGCTCAGTCGCGGTGGATTTCCTATCCACAAGTGGACCTCTAATGAACCGTCGGTGATGGAACGCATACCAGAAAGCGATCGAGAGAAGCTGATCGACCTGGACGGATTGATCGGCGGTGTGGTCAAGGCCCTGGGACTTTACTGGAATCCAGGAGACGACGAGTTTCGTTTCACCGTCACCCAAGCTGAAGCAGATGCCACCAAGCGCCGTGTCCTCTCGGAGATCGGCAAATTCTACGACGTGCTGGGACTCCTGTCGCCGGTCATCATCAAGGCCAAGATCCTGATGCAGCGAGTCTGGCTCGCTGGTCTATCGTGGGACGTTCTGCTGGAAGGCGGGATGATGGACACGTGGCACCAATTCCAATGCGCACTCCCCGACGTGCGCGACATCCGTATCCCTCGGTACGTGATCGGGCCTGGCAACCCGGGCCTGGAGCTTCACGGATTCAGCGACGCCTCCAAGGTCGCCTACGGTGCGGTGACCTACGTTCGCAGTCTTCTCCCGAACGGCAAGTGCAAGATGCGGCTGCTTTGCAGCAAATCGAAAGTGGCGCCAACCAAGCCACTGGACATCCACCGACTGGAACTGCTTGCCCTTCGACTGCTCTCGAGGTTGGTGGTGAAAGTCATCGCGGCGCTGAATCTCCCGTTCCGAAACGTGGTGCTGTGGTGCGACAGTCAAGTCGTGCTTGCGTGGATCAAGAAACCGCTGGACCAGCTACAAACGTTCGTGCGCAACCGCGTCGCGGAGATTCGGAGAGAGACCGGCGGCTTTATCTTCAAATACATTCGCTCCAAGGACAACCCGGCCGACCTGATCTCTCGGGGCATGTTTCCAGCCGCCCTGATGAAATGCGGTAAGTGGTGGGAAGGACCAGAATTTCTTGAATCCGTCGTGTACCAGGAGGAACCTACAATCGAGATACCGGACAGTGAGTTGCCAGAGTTGAGAACAGTGAAGCTAGTTACCTTGCTGGCCTGCAACACGACCGACTTCCCGATCTTCGAGGACTGCAGCTCATTTCGGAAGCTGCAGCGGATAATGGCGTACGTGCTGCGTTTCGTGAACAATTGCCGGATCAAGAACCCCACGGAACGAACTCGCCTACGCCATCTCACCGTTCCTGAGCTGCGGTCGTCCCTGAAGCTGATCGTGAAGGTGGTGCAGCACGACGTGCTGTCTCAAGAGATCCAGCAAGTGGCCGAGAACGACACGGCCGGGCGTCTCCAAGGTTTGACGCCGTTCCTACACGAAGGCCTCCTACGAGTTGGAGGAAGACTACAGCATTCCGAGCTGCCGTTCGCAGCCAAGCACCAGCTGATCCTGCCCAAGCACCGAATTACCAACCTGATTGTGAAGGCCTACCACGAAGATCACCTGCACGCGGGGCCGTCGTCCCTGCTCGCAATCCTGCGGAGACAGTTCTGGCTGCTCGACGGACGGTCGACAGTTCGGAGCGAGACGAGAAGCTGCGTGACGTGCTTCCGCGCGAAGCCACGCAGTACGAGCCAGCTGATGGGAAGACTTCCGTCCTGCCGTGTGACCGAGAACCTTCCGTTCGACGAGGTCGGCGTTGACTACGCCGGACCGATTTCTGTGAAGGTAGGAACCCGGAAGCCACAGATCGTCAAGGCATACTTTGCCGTCTTTGTATGTATGGTAACCAAGGCGATCCACCTCGAACTTGTTTCGGACCTCACGACCGAGGCATTCCTGGCCGCCCTCCAGCGCTTCGTCAGCCGACGCGGCGTGCCTCGCCGAATCCACTCGGATAACGGCACAAACTTCAAGGGGGCCAAGACAGAACTTCACGAGCTGTACATCCTCTTCAACGAACGCACGTTCAACGACCGGGTCCAGATGTACTGCCAGCCCAAGGAGATCACCTGGTCGTTCATCCCTCCCGGCGCGCCGAACTTCGGTGGCCTTTGGGAGGCCGCTGTAAAGAGCACGAAGTACCACCTGAAGAGGATCCTCAAAAACGCACAGCTTACCTTCGAGCAGTACGCGACCGTGCTAGCGGAGGTCGAGGCCGTGCTCAACTCAAGGCCGCTTTTCGCAACGTCAACCGACCCTGCGGATCCGGAAGTCCTGACGCCGGGACACTTTTTAATCGGCCGTCCGTTGACGGCAATCCCGGAACCGGCGTACGAGGGAACACCGACAAACCGGCTGTCCAAGTGGCAGCACCTGCAGCTCTTGCGAGAGCATTTTTGGAGAGCTTGGCGACGGGACTACCTGACGACCCTCCAGCCAAGAGGAAAGAACCGGAAGGAGATGCCGAACGTCCGCCCTCAAATGGTGGTCCTGTTGGAGGAGAAGAACACGCCGCCGCTTGAGTGGAAAATGGGAATCGTGACGCAAACTTACCCTGGACCGGACGGTCTTGTGCGCACTGCGGACGTGAAGGTCGGTGGAACCGTCATCCGACGACCGACTTCAAAGCTGTCCGTCTTGCCGATCCTGGACAACGAACCCGAAAAAACTGCTGCGTCTTCGTCCCAGCCCGGGGGGAGGATGTTGGCGGCTAGACTGGCTGCGTAAAAATGACAGCCCTGCTCGCCTGCCGCAACCAGCTTGCTGCGATCGAGCGCAACCCTGCGCAACGTTTCTCGCGCGCAACGGCGCGACGTTGCCACGACGGTGACCGAACGAGAACGAACGAAACACGAACGACGACCGACGACGACGACGACGAGAGAAAAAAACCGCCATTTTGCGGTACCAGTACCTTTTCACCCTCGGTTGAGTCAACACGCTTTTTATAGTTAAATAGTTAATTAAAGTAGTGTTTTAAGAAGTCCGAGTGTTTTCTTCATTACACCCACGGCCATCGGATCCCCCATACAGTCCACCCTTGAACATTCCGCCTTTTTTCCGTGGGGCCAACGTGCCGGCCCGAACAATATTTCCCTGGTTTCCCTGGTCTTATCAACTTATTTTGACCAACGTTTTATTTATGAAAAACTATAAATCTATCATCTATGAAATAAATCTATGAATTTCTTTCTATTAAAAAAAGTAAATCATGCGACAGATTGATAATTTTAGGTCATTAATTTACCTCTTTTGAATGTGATGTTACTCAGTTTCTGATGTTCATTTACTCTTATGTCTGACGCCAAACCTATTCTAATGATTTTGTGGAAGAAATAAGTTGTAATGTTACTTGAGAAACTAGTAAAATTGTAATTTTGTTGCATGTACACAGCAAATAAAGTAGTAATCCAGCTGCGTGTAAAAGGCCTGGGTGTAAAATAATTTTTGCATTATTCTATGAGATTCTGTGTAATATTACACCATGAAATATGTAGCCCATTAGTATGGGAAACCTACTTGACCAAAATGTGGAGCTCACATATACGTTTATCCTTTACATTTTTCATCGGTCTGATGGCCGAGTGGACTAAGGCGCCAGTCCTTACTGTAGGTGCTGGGTTTGAATCCCGTCGGTTGCAACTTTTTTTTTGTGTTTACAAAAATTGTACATGCAGCGTGTAAAATTAAGTGTTTATTTTGACGAAGGTGATGTGCATGCTTTTGCATGCGATTTTACCATCGGATTTTTTGCTGTGTAATTTCATTTTTAATGCATTAATCTGGCCACACAATGAATAGCAAATTCAATTTATATAATTATAATTTGCTGGCTGCATTTTTATTTCATTTGATGATTCCAAAAGGTTTGAGAAATGGTGAGAATTTAATTTCGTCATAAACCCAATGTTGGCATATCAGAGCTTTGATCCTCAAGCTTCTAAAGAAAGTTTTCAACTGAAATTAGGTACCCTAGCTAGCCTTTATACAATATTTGTGAAAACAGTGAAAATCAGCAAATTGGATGAAAAAAGGACCGAACCCTGAACCTGTCAAACATAAGAAAATATGTTTTCAGTTGAATACTGTTAATATGGATGTTTTCAATGATTCACAAGCCATGCTTTTTCGAGTATTAGGATGAAAAAAAAAATCAAATTTCAAGCCTGATTTTCTAAATTTCTAAACAAAAAGTATCACAAAATGCTTAAAACATCATTAAAGTAATGATACTCTTAAAACTAAGCAAAATTGATTCCTGCAAATATTTTTTTCTCGAGTCTTTTACATTTTGTAGTGCTAGTCGGCAGTCTCAAAATTCAAAATTTGTAAAAAGATTAAAAATTCTCAGTTTTAATTTCAAATGTATTCATAAGCAATATGAAGTGTATTATGGATCGTTTTAAATCGGTTATACAGTTTTTTTTTCAGTATAACATTCAATTTAAGTTAATTTTTTCTCCTTATTTTGATAAACATTTTGAAGAGGCTCCTAAAAATTTGAAATAAAATTTGCCTAGGTTACTGGTGATAAACCCTATTTCAATAAACAGATTGTACTGGAAGTTGCTCTATTCTGTAAACCCGAGCAGATGGAAATAACTTGGGAATAAATTTTTTCGATATTTGAAAATACTAGGCCAATAACATTTTATGTTATATATAACAAGATTTGTTATTCGTCGTAATGATTTTTTTGTTATAGGATTGTTATTGTGATAACAGACTAATAACATTTTTAGTTATTCTTCGAACAAATTTTTGTTATTATTTTTTGTTATTTAACAACTAATCCGATCATCTCAATAACAGTTGGAGGTATTCTTCCATAACAAAAAATGTTATTCTTAAGTTGTTTTGGCTTTCAACCAATATCAGACCAATAACAAATTTTGTTATGATAACATAAACTGTTATTAAACCCTTATGCAAAAATGGATTTTGCAAGAAGATTCCATAACACTTTCTGATATTTTAACAATATTTGTTATTGAAATGGCTTGAATTGTGTTATTACCGTCTGCCCGGGAATGATTGAAACTATCAATGTTAGAAACTTATTTTTTTAAATAAAGCATCTTTGAAATTTTTTCGCGATTTTTAAATTTAAAAAAATAATTCAGAATAATTAAGATTTTTGCCTATATTTTAAGAGAATTTTTTGTTTTCTATCCCTTCAAAATTTGGTGGAAAAATCAGGGGGCAAAGTGATATGTTTTTTAAATCAACTGAATGTTTCAAAATGAATTTTCCTTCGTTGATTATAGTGTTTAGCATAAGCGCACAATAATCAAATATTTGTGGAACCATAACACAAAAAAAAGGTTTTCAACATAAACATATTTTTTGACAAAATTTTAGAAATTTTGTAACTCAACTATGTACTGGTGTACAATGCCTTTTCCAACCATGCTTATAAAAAATTAAAACCGTGGCTTGTATTATCGGTTTTCTAGTAACCTTAAATAAATTGCTTGAAAATTCTACTTGGTCAAATACAAAAAAAAAAGTGTTCAGTAATTTTAACCCTGGGTATATCTATTAAAAAACGTACATACGCAATATGAACCAAAAATTCATCTAAAGTATCTAAACGGTTAAACCACCCAAACCCTCCGCCTCTGCCGCTTTGCCATTTGGCCCCAAGGCCCTGCTCCCTGGTTATACAAGTAGAAGATATCTGTCACATCAAACGACAACACTTTGGTTTCCCCAAATCATGCATTCCCCTCTGGGGCTTGACTTTCCACGCTGGTGCTGTTTACCCTTCCCCACCCTAACGCTCCTCGTTTTTTTCCCAGACCCGCATTCGATTTGCTCATTTTATCGAACTTTGTCTACTTTGGCCCCCCTCCACAACCTTCCACCACCTCTTAGAGAGAAAATTCTCGCCCGCGGAAAAAAACTTTTATGGAGTTCGATTTTTCTTCGCCAAGTGTTTGGGCAAACAGTTTTTCCGCCAAACTTTGCTCTTTCGCTTAGATTTCGATTTATTTTTTTTCTCTTCTGTTCAATTCTTGTTCTTTCCGAATTTGTTTTTGAAAGGGCTTGGAGGTGAAGGTGGGTCCCAGTAACACACCGGTTTCCTGGGGGTGGAAAATCGGTTTGATTGCAAATCTCGTGTCCCAGGGCTGCCGTTGATTGCTGACACTAGCTGGCGGCGCGGTTGAGTGACTGTCCTTGTGAGGAGTGTGTGTCACCAGCACCAGGTTCAATCAACTATCGACCCGTGCAATTCTGGCGGGGTGACCTGGAATTTTGGCGTGCCAAATTTAACAGTCTGCTAGGTGGTACTGAATATTTCATCTTTTTAGAAAACTTGAAATAAACATTTTAATTTGATGTCTTAGTCAGCATCTCTAACAGTATAATTCTGTATTAATTTATTTTTAATGAAAAGTGCAATTTTATAAATTAATATCAATCAAGCATGGCAGATTTGATTGAAAAGCCTTTGAAACATTAAGTTTGAATATAAAATACACATACATAAATTCTGAAACGCAACATGCTCAAGATTATTATAAGTGTTAGTACTTTTTTTCTGTTTTACCTACCGCAATCTTAAATATTTTCTGTTTTATATTAAAATTGATCCTTCGGGAAGCCGTGTTTTTGTAATAAGTTTTAAGATCGGAAGGCATCTTTTTTATATTTTCATGGACGCCATCACAACAATCAATGATAAATTGATGACACACTTTTTAAAAATATTTTAATATTTCATCTAATATGTTTTCTTATGAATTTTATTTTATATCAATATTAAAAAAAACTAGCCTACAGTTTTTGTCCCTCGACAAAAATGTATTTGAAATAGTTTTCAATCCTTTTTTATACGTTTTTTCAAGGAACAGAACAAATACATTTTAGACAATCATATTTTTTTATTCCACCCCTCAAGAAAATTTTAATAGGGGAAGGGAAGAAAAACTTGAAATAAAACTCGCGATGGATTTTTTTTTTAATTTGGTTAAAAAAAAAAAAAAAAAAAAACGTTGCAAAATATTTTGCAATCGGTTGACAAATTTTAAATAGAATGAGACCAATTTTTGTATTATTTAAAGATTTTGACTAATTTTGTACCTTGTTCAATGTTTTTTTTTATATTTAATTAAAATCGCAAAGTTTTGTATTTTTTTTGTGAATGTATAGGGCCTATTATACTACATTCAATATAAATTTTAACCAATTTTTGTTTTCCTATTTGTGCAGTAACTTTTTGAATTTAATTTTATTTTATAAAACTATGGTAAGTAAGTAAGGCCGTTGCGAACCGACTTTCAAAAATATTTGCAACGGCCTAAAATAAAAGTTGCAAAATCAAGTGCGTTTGGGCGTTATCTGGGAATATATAGAAATACTGCATCATTATTTTGGGCAAAAATTATTGTCAATACTAGAAAGGGAAAACATAGCAAAAAAATACAACTAAAAATAAAATTTGATCTTCTAAAATCAAGGATAACTTTTGTAAAGGTCTACAAATAGATAATTGTCCTCATTTCATATTTTAGACTAAAATTTAAAATTTTGAAAGGATCATAAAATTTAACAATAATATCATTTTGACATTGAAAATCGAACTAGTAGTTTTTGAGATATCGTCCTTTGAATATTACAGGAAAATTAGGTGACACTTTAGGAAACACTTATTTTCATCGATTCTAATTCGTTGTGATGCTGTATCTCAGTAACTAATTGACTGATTTCCAAAGTCTCAGTGGAAATTTTGCTGCAGCCATTAAAAAAAATTGTGTCAGTTGTGGCTTTTCTTCATAAAGTATTAAAAAAAACAAAAAATACAAAAAAATCCGAAAATTATTATCGAAAAGTGAGTACAACTCCAAAACTGTGGACTTTATCAAAAATTTGTCCAAGTAGTTTTCGATTGAAAATTTGATTTAGCCAGTACACATATTTTTTTAAGTTCTTGAAAAAAAACATTTTTTTTTAATTTTTCAAAAACTATTTTTTAATATTATGACTCTGGATTCAAATTTTGCATCTTCATGAACAATGGCTTACAAAAAGTCCCTTAAAAAATCGTTTCTTGATAGTTTAACTTGAAGTGATAATAGGTTAAATAATAAAAAAAACTTTATTTGTTCGTGTTCTTATTATTTCTAAAAAGTTCTAATCATAACCTACAACTTTGCCGAAGACACCAAATCGATCAGTAAATAGCTTCTTTTGACAGATGTATGGACAAAGTTGTATCCAAGTAACAAAATCCAGATTTATAAAACGCAAAAATCAAGAGTGTTATTTTAATATTTACTGAGTTTCTTTTTTTTAAAGAAATTTAGTGTTTTGTATGTTTAGCATCTTGAAATTTTCGACTTCATGTCGTGATCGTTTTGTGATTTGCTTTGTAGTGTTCTTTTTAGAATTCCCGTCCCGTTTCTAACCAATTTTTTTTTGTTATGCTGAACATTGTGTGCATTGGCCCGAACTTTGGTCGAATTTGATAAAAAATATTTAAATAAATCTCTAAAAATAGGAATCAAATATTTTTTGGAAATCTTTAGCTTATAATTGTTTTTTTTAAATAGAAAGATGATGAAAGATAACAAATTAAAAATTTCATCCAAGTGAAATTTTATTTCTTCCATCCACGTCACCCAGTACAATTATTTTGACCTTAATTCGAGCTCAAGAGGATTAATTTTACCAACTGCCCTCCCGAAACATTACTGCCCCCAGTCACACGCAGTAAAACGCAAAAGTACACCGAATTTACAGTGAAACCCAAGGACCTTGGGCAACCATTTTCCACCTAATCCACGAAACAGCAAAAGTGGGAGTTTCGAATAAAAACGCCTCGCGGAATAAAAGCGCAAATAAAGTTGCCTCCTGGCTGGCCGGGCACGATTCGTCATTATCGTCCCAATAAAAAGCGAAATCTCTTCTTCGCCTCTCCCCTCTCCTCTATTCCACCCACCGGAAATTCCCACCTAGAGAGGGTGGCTCTAGCCCCATAATCACACACACACTCACCTTGCCTACCTGGCGTTACATCGCGCTTTGGTGGCAGAGTTGTAAAACTTTATGGCACCTGGCAAGTTCCACCCAACCTCTCTCCCCCCACCCCCTTTTTGGATTTGGCAAGAAGTAAGTACCGAATGGCAGAGTGGATGAAAAAAATGTCAAGTAATCAAAAATTCACGCCAACCGGTGTGCCAAATTGACGAATGCAAAATGATTTCTCGAAAAAAAGGTGATGGTGACGGAATCGTGAGTCAGAGCACCCGCGCGCCATTATTGAATATTGTATTAAAATGAAGTTTGTCGAACGTGGTGAAAATTAATGCCGATTTCTTGGGGTGTTGGCGAGGGGAATTCTAGGGGCAGTGTTGCTAGATTTTGAGATTTCGAAGATAAATATTGAATGTTTAAATATTTTTTAAGTAATCCTGAATGACAAGGGTTCAGCACAGGCTCGACTAAGAGAAACAGAAGATTAGATCGCTTATCATGCCAGTTTTCAATAAATTGTAAATATTTTTCGTAGTACCATCATCAAGGGTGACAATGAGTCTGGGGGTTGAGATTGCGTCATACAAATTTCAGCATTTTTGTATAACCCAATCTCACCCCAAGGGAAAATCAAACATATTTATTTATACAAAGCAAAAATTTTCAATGAAGTCAGAAGGGATTCGTTCAAAATTAATTTCCCTGCACTGTTTGAAAAGAAGAGAAGAATTTTTCAGCTAAATGTGAGAACAGGTTTTAATTTTTCAGCGAGTTGAAATTCTGACACACCTAATAATTTATGTTACACCCAACCGGCGGTCGATTGTGATACATAGCGGCATGAAAGTATATCAGAATCTGCATGAAATCTGTCCTCATGCATTTTTTGCGATATAGGGGTTTAACATTTTTGCCCGTTACCGACAATTATCGACATTACCGACGGCTTTTTGGTTGTATTTCACAAAAAAAACCCTTAACAGAACGAGGATTGAACCCCCAACTTCTTGGTTATTGATCCGACACGCTACCACCGCGCCATGGACGCTTGATGAAATGTGAGTGAAAGAGTACCAACATATTCTTCGCTTTGGAGTGTTGCTTGGAGACGTGCCAGCATTATATGTGTTGGTGAGAACTGCAGATCGCTGAAATGTTTACACGCGGGCAAAAATGATCTACGGGCTTGCTGCAAAAAATGTTATAAAATGTGACATTTCTGCTGCAAATCCACTGTTGCAGATTTTGAGATATATTTTTCCTTTGGGTGTAGTAATCGATTTAAAATGCATTATTTGTTTAGATCATATTATAAATATTGGAATCAAAAATTGATAGCATTTTATCTTCTATCTTTATGAAGAAAAAGTAAAACCAAAATTTCAATCTGGTCTTGTTTCAAGCAAGATTAAATTGTATTGACTTTTTTGGTCTACCAATATGTTGTCGCTGTTGTCTCAAACATGAATAAAAATGTAACTCACAGCTAAAAGTGAACTCTGAAGCTCTTTTTTTTTTGCACAAATTGAACTGATAGTCACATCATAATACGTAAATGATATAAAATACTTTTGATAATATTATTGTTGTTACACAGAAAAAAATATTGATGGTAATATTGCATCTGGGAAAAGTGACAGACGTTGTGTCATTAAAATTTGTAATTAAACGATGGTTTTTTTTCTGAGCATATCGAAATATGGATGGTTGTAAAAGCAGCATGAATTCTACAAGAGCTCTTCAAGATAGCTACAGCATATTAGTTTGAACTACGGCAGGTAAAATGGCATTCAAACATTGAAAGAGTACACACTGAAAAAATATGGTAATACTCTACACAGCAAAAAATCCGATGGTAAAATCGCATGCAAAAGCATGCACATCACCTTCGTCAAAATAAACACTTAATAATACACACTGCATGTACATTTTTTGCAAAAACAAAAAAAAATTGCAACCGACGGGATTCAAACCCGGCACCAACAGTAAGGACTGGCGCCTTAGCCCACTCGGCCATCAGACCGATGACACGTGTTTAGGATAAACGCATATATGAGCTTGACATTTCGGTCAAGTAGGTTTCCCATACTGACGGGCTACATATTTCAGGGTGTAAAATTCCATAAAAATGCATTAAATACTGCAATATTTATTTTACACCCAGGCCTTTTACACGCAGCTGGATTACTACTTTTTTAGCTGTGTATCTGAGAATCGTGACAGATTTTGTGTAAAAAAGTGTTATTTTACAAAAGGAACTGGCGAAAATTTCATCTGCTTCTGTTGAATTTATATTTAAGGTAAAATAACTGAAAACGAGGTAAAATCAGACCAGACCATGACATTTTTCAACCATCATTTTTTACGGTTTATTTGAAGAGAGTTTTAACTACAGCTATCTCGAAAAGCTTTTGTAGAACTCCTGAAACTTGTTACTACTTGGGCATACTTATTTTTTAATTCCACGATTTGATCTACTTTTTTGATATTTCTTCTTTTGAATTTCCAATAAAAGTGTTCACAGTAAAACAGTTGAATTTTGAAAGGTTGATAATTTGGTTGGTTGAATATTACCTCTTTTTTGAGTAATTTTACCTAAACAATAAGTAAAATTTTAAATTCAACAGAAACTGATAAAATTTCATCAGTTTCTGAAGTAAAATAACACATTTTGACACAAAGTCTGTAACCATTCTCAGATGTAATATTACTATATTTTTTTACTGTGAACATAAAAATTAAAATAAATTTTTATTCGTTTAGTTCGTTTTTTTTTAGTTTTTTTTCTCAATATTATTCATATTTATTTTATCATTAGGAAATGGCATGTAATTTCGTCGTGCACATAATGTTGGCATATCAGTATTTTAGCATTCTTTTACAGCTTATATTTATATACTTATATTTCAAGCGTGTTCAACCCATATCAAGCAATAAATAGCTTAATGGGAAGTGAGTAGGCAATTTTATTTTATTAAAACTTTTTCAAACAAATTTGTTTAAACAGTGAAAATTTACAAATTGGAATTGGACGGAATTTGGATTGAGTTCTTAACCTATCAATCCTACTAGATTTTTCCTTCTTCATATAGTTTATGATGTATTGCAGCGATTCTCAACCTTCTTCTAGGCTGGTACCCCCTGCCATCAAGTAGGCCCGGTGCCCTCTTTGAGAATCGCTGATGTATTGTATAACTCCAGATAATCCGTAACGCTAAATGTAGAAAATTTTGACAGTTACGTGTAAGGAAAAAAAAAATCGGGATGAACCTTCTCGGACCTTTTTTATTCATTAAAGATTTATTAAATTTTCTTCTAATTAACTCTTAAAAACAGTGTATTTTAATGACAAGATTGTCGAGTACTTTGAGACTGCAAATTTTGGTTTGACCTTAAATTTTTTTTCAATATTTTTGTAATTTTTGAAAAACATGAAAAAGGCCGTTCCAAATATTTTTCAAAGTTTATGTGCCCCCATCCATTTCAAATGCGGCCCAAAAAAAACAGGGGTATTTTTTTTTTAAATCTTAATGAAAATACAAGTCTTATCAACTGAAATGCAGATTTCTGCGTCGATACTTTGATATATTCAAAACTAATGATTTCAAAACAACTGGATTGCTGTAAAATGTATCTCAAAACACTTTTTTAGTTAAAATGTTTATACTAATGCGTGTTTTTTTTATTTCTACCTCCCTTTGGGCAGAGTCGAGTAACATAAACATTAAAAAAATATTTGAAAAATCATAATCACTTAGAAAATAGAAGTTTATGCAACAAGTTGCAAAAAGAAGATTTTTTCAGCACGAGTTGTACATTTATCCAACGAGGTTCACCGAGGTTGGATAAATGCGACGAGTGATGACAAAATAAACTTATGCAATGAGCAGCGATGGAATAATCATCATCAAAAGAAAATCATTGGACGTTCATCAAAAGAAAAAATCCGAAGGGAGTATAACTCTTCTCTCTCGCGCACGAATGATCGGTAAAAAGAATCTAAAAAAATCATCATCTTGATTATTCGGCGGAATATCTTTTTCACTACTACACTAGCAAGTGTAACGTCACACGTCGAAATATGACCTGTCACATTTTGTAGATGGGCAATGTGTGTAAACAAAGTGAAATAAATATTTTAAGTGGTGCTGACAAGGAAATTCACAAAAAATCATCAGCAGATTGATTTTCTTGGAGAAGTTCGGGAGCGATTTTCTTCTCCGTGATTTGCCTCCTCTCTCTTTCGCGGGTGAAGAAAGTTCGCAAGCGAAATTGATTTTTTGACGATTATTCCATCCCTGGCAACGAGTTCTTTACAACATTTTTTGCAATCTCGAAAAACACCCTTTGAGCAGAATTATCGTTCGAACAAAAAAAAAAAAAAAAAAAGATTAAAAAGTATTACTTTTCAAAACAGAGGGACCGTCCATAAACCACGTGGACACTTTTTTGAAGTCTCAGACCCCCCCTCCGTGGACAATTTCCATACAAAACAAATCTTTTTGTATGGAGCGTGGGCAATCGCTGACCCCCTCTCTCCCAAAGGTGCCCACGTGGTTTATGGATGGTTCCAGAACAAAAACCATATTTAAATATTATGGTTTGGGTAACTTTAACAAATTTCCTAGCAAAGTTACAAAGATCACAAAATTTCAAAGTGATCATGTATTTTAAATTAATTCACCAAATTTCAATCAAGCTGGCAACACTTTTCTTATTTTTTTTTCAAATCTGTCAGAAAAGTTTGTGTGTTTTGTTAAGCACGGGGAGCGCTTCTCTGAAAGTTTATTCACCGTTTTGATAAAATTTATTTATTCGAACCAAAATACGAAAAAGAAAATCTTCATGCTAAGAATTCGATTGACTTTCTTCTATTTGTGCACGTATCCCGCTGCGTGTTTGTGTGCGCACGTTGGATCGCATGGTGACGAATTAGCATCCAGATTTGACGCGATTTTCGACGAAAAATAGGAAAAAAAAGTTTCGATTACTGGGAACTGATTAGTAAAGTTGGGTATACTTCGTCACCGTTTAATTGTGTGCAGCTTGGAAGCACGCCGGAAGGGAGGAAAAGTTGGAAAATTAATTGCGGGGTGTTAATCCGTGTTGCGTTGATTCTGCGCAGGGATTTCCCGATATAATTTGATTGCATTTTTCTTTTTTTCCCAGCAGCTCGTCTCGGTTCGATGAACAGCGAAGCTGATTGGTTTGTTGGTGGAGCAAATTGGTTCGCGCGATATTTGCATAGATATGATTGGGTGTATTACAGCGAAATAATAATTTTGAGATATTTTTTCAGGTTGAATGAACCGTTATTTAAAAGCAATTTATTTGGCCGGGTTGTGTAATGAGTTCTTCCTTCTGGTGAGCTATTTACTGCCATAAATTTTAATTATTCGTCATAATTGGTTGGAAAATGTTGGATGAATATACTTGAAGTTGATGAAATATTTTGTAAAAACTAAAAAAAAAAAAAAATTATAATGATGTTTATTATTTTTAAAACAATTTTTAAACACTAAAAATAATATTAAAAATTGAACTGCTTTGTTATATTGTTATAAACATTGTATGTACACGAACCTTTCCTCTTTTTCCATTGTAAATCTTTTCAACTATACGTAGCAAATCATAAAACATTTACAACCAACCCTAGAGTGGGTGGCAACCGGCCAAGAAAGAGGGCCGGCCACAATCTCGCTCTAACAAATCATGCCAGTAATAACGATTACACTGCACGAGTCCAGTTATAAATATCAATTAGTTTTCCTAGCTCTTTTTTTATTTCCTTTTTTCGCTACTTCCTTCCCGTGGATTGCACTTTATTTTCATTTCCTCGCTAAAAAGGACCCACTTTTCCAGATTTACCCCCACAGCACAGCTTGAGCTTGAGGAAATTATTTTTCACATTACAAGGAAAAGTGGTTTGTTGGTTTATTTTCTTTCGTGAGCATTAATTTTTCAACAATTCTTTAATGATTTGTGAAAATTTTCAATCTTTACATGAAAATCCTTTGTTTTTAATTTTTCATTTAACTTTCATTAATTATGCTCATAATTTAAGCATACCTTCGTCATCATATAAAATACTCTACATTACAACTTTGACAAGGCCTGGAAAATTTCACCAGGTTCATAAACTGTCCAACCGTCCAACGATGAAGAATTTCCACGTTTTTCCTCTCCATCAACAACCTCCCCCCTCAAACCACCACCACACACCAACTCGAGAAGGAAATAATTCATTTCAGCCTTTTTATGCTTGTTATTTCTGCAACCCCCCTTAAGGGAAAGGAGGTTGGGTGGTCGGTTGAAACATTCCCGAGATCAGCACCAGTGGCAAGTTCCAGTTTTGCGATAAAATTGCAACAATTCTTTGCGCCATTCCGAGCTCGTCATTCCGGCGTGGCGTGGATGAAGTACTTTCGCCAGCAGTAGTAGTAGAACAACAACACGACCAACTAACCGCCAGCCAGCCAGCTGCAGGCCACACACCGGGCAAGGTACCTACTACAACTCATCAGCAGACGAGCTGGCCACCGACCGGCTGGTAAACGAACTGCTACGTGGCTGCTGGAGGAGGTGCTAGCTTGCGGTGATGTTTAGGGTGGAGGGATCGGTTTTGGGTGTTTTTTCTCTTCAAGGAAAATAATTAATTTTAATTTAATGATTTAAACATTTTGTACACAAGTATTGACAATATTTTCATGTAGTAAACGCAACACTGTATGGACATAATTACATATCATTTAAAGTTATTGTGTTCACTCGTCTCAACTATCTGAAGTTTTGATTATCCGAAATTCGATTATTCGATTTCGATTTTTTTTTGTTCATTTTTACCAAAAAATCCAGTTCTGCGACCCTATTTAAGTCAGATTCAAGCGGTTGATTGCCTGTTACATTGAAAAATTTATTACTTAATATTTTACATCGCCATTTTAGCGGCCATTCCAGATTTAAAATGTATAATCCAACTTAGAACAGCTCTAGGATCATATTTGAGCTCAACGACCCAATTATAAAAAAAATGGAAAATTTATGGCAATCAGTATACACTTGATTATCCTTATCCTAATCCTAATTGAATTACGAAAATAGTTTAATTTTATAATCTTATTATGTATTCCCGAACTCGGATATACCTCGAATATAAAAGTTCTTGAATGATTCGGTTAGTTGAAATCCAACAACAACAGGCAATCAACAACTCTAATTTGACTACAACGAGATGAGCAAATATAACAACGGAAAACAAATTTCCGTGATTTGTTTATCAAAAGTTTTTAAAGAAATATTCGGATAATCGAACTTTGAACAATCAAAACTTCTGATAATTGAGGGTTTGAATAATCAAGAATGGACTGTTTGTATATTTTTGGAAAAAAAAAACCTTAAAGAAGGGTGGGTAGGGGTAGAGGATTCATTTTACTATTGAAATCTTCAAATCCTTGAATTTTGTATGCAATACAATTTTTCAAACAATGAAAAAAAGTTTATTAAAATATATATCTGTTATATGCATAGATTTCTGATCGAATAGGTGATTATGATGAGTATTAACGTATTTCGGGATAGGCTTAGTGACGTTTCATGCTAAATTGTTTCAAGTCATAGTAAAAAAAAAAATCAACTTCCACTGGGTTCTACAAATACCACAATAAACGTTATTGTTATTTTGGCATAGTTAAATCAATTAAAATTTCAATCTTAACATTTGTATAAACAAACTTTTCCTTTTTTTTTGTTGCATTATTTTTAATACGATATGATGAAAATTATAATTTGTTAACAAATGGCTGCCAGATATTCTATTACATAGAAACCTCTTTTTACGCGGTGGCGTTACGCTTTTTGTTTCGTAGATTTCTCTTAAACCATACAATATTTTTGCAAGTTTCAAAAAGCGTTTTGTAGATCTGAACAAAACCTACAAATTGCTTTTAAAACAAAGCAAAAATGTTGCGTCGTTCCAGAGATATCGACAAATTAGAAAAACGTAACGCACCGCGTAAAAAGGTTCACTGTACTGGCTTTTTGAATAATTTTCTGTCTTTTTCAATGCCTGCTTTAAACTTGATAACGGTGTACTTAATCATACAATTTGCAAATTTAATTTTGTCTGGCAATATTTTTGATTTTATACAAGATCAACCCTTTTTGTCCAAAAATCATATCTTTGGTGCCAGATTTTGCACAATCCTTAACTCTAGTGCAAAAGATGCTTTTTCTCCACTAAAAAAAATAAAACAAAAAAATCGAAGATATAAAAATATTTATTAAAGGGTTTCAAGTTTTTTTTGATGAACCGTCAAATAAAAAATGTTTTTCGCGATTCAATTTTTAAAATCCTTTCTCAAAATACAGATTTTCAAATATTCTCATGCCAATTTAGTATGCCCGATATACCATACCAATCAGCATAGCGCACTAGGTACGCGTGCTGTAGCAAGAAGACGCTTCCATCTTTCTCGGTCTTGTGCTGCTACTCTCCAATTTCCCAGGTTACAGATCTTCCGGATGTCTCCATTCACTTGATCTACCCAACGTGCGCGCGGTTTCCCTGCTCTTCTGCCTGTACCGCCAGCTGGTTCAGCGCGGTCAAAAAGCAGTCTGACAGGCTGGCTCTCGTCCATTCGGGCGACATGGCCGGCCCACCTGAGCCTCCCGATCTTCGCCTGGGTGGCGATGGTCGGTTCTTCAAGAAGCGCGTGCAGTTCGTGGTTCATGCGTCGTCGCCACACTCCGTCAGACACCTGCACTCCACCGTAGATCGTTCGTAACACCTTCCGTTCGAAAACTCCAAGGGCTCGTTCGTCCTCCTGCCGCATCGTCCAGGTCTCGTGGCCATAGAGGACTACCGGTCTAATCAGTGTTTTGTACATCGTCAGCTTCGTGCGGCGTTGCACCCGATCCGAAGTGAGGGTCTTCCGTAAACCGAAGTACGCACGATTCCCAGCAAAAATACGAGTCCGGATCTCTTTGCTGGTGTCGTTGTCGGCGGTTACCAGCGATCCCAAGTACACGAACTCGCTCACCTCCTCCAACTCATCATCACCCACAGCTAGAGGGGTGAGACTTGGGGGGCCGACGTCCCTCGAGCCCCTTCCTCTCATGTACTTTGTTTTCGTCGTATTCATGCCAAGCCCTACACGCCTTGCTTGTACCTTCAGTCGGGTGTAGACATCTTTCACCGTCTCCAGGTTTCTTGCTACAATGTCGATGTCATCGGCAAAAGCAAGCAGCTGGTAGGACTTGTTCATAATCGTGCCACTCGTTTCGATGCCCGCCCTTTGAATGATGCCCTCAAGAACGATGTTAAAAAGCGCACAGGATAAGCCATCACCTTGCCGCAGCCCTCGGCGTGATCCAAAGGGTTCCGCTAAATCCCCCGAAACACGCACGTGACACATCACACCATCCAGTATGCCCGAGCAGACGGAAATAACGTGGGAATAACATTTTTTGATTTTTTGAAAATGCTAAGCCTATAAAATTTTATGTTATTTATAACAAGATTTGTACTTCGTTATGAATTTTTGTTATTGGATTGTTATGTAATATCTGACTAATAACATTTTTAGTTATTCTTCGAACAAATCTTTGTTATTTTTGTTATTTTAACAACTAATCCGATCATCCTAAAAACAGATGGAGGTATTCTTCCATAACAAAAAATGTTATTCCAAAGTTGTTTTGGCTTTCAACCAATATCAGACCAATAACAAAATATGTTATGATAACATAAACTGTTATTAATCTCTTATGCAAAAATGGATTTTGCAAGAATATTCCATATTACTTTCTGTTATTTTAACAACATTTGTTATTGAAATGGCATGAATTTTGTTATTACCGTCTGCCCGGGTGACCAGAACGCATAATTGTATGGAACATTGTATGGAAAAACTAACGATGCCAAATTGCAAATACGAAATAAAAATTGTTTAAAAATAATAAAAATTTAAGCATTTTTTTAAAAAGAATAAACATGGTATTTGGTGAATATTTGAATATTTCATTCAAATTTAACTGAAATGGGGTCGCAGACATCGAATTTGATTTTAAAAGAAAGAAAATATAAAAAATACGATTTTTTTTTTGTTCTTGATTTGATTATCTGAAGTCCCATACAAACCTTCGGATAATCAAAACTTTGGATAATCGAAACTTCCATAAGGCTGGTTAGAACATTTTTAAAATATTTTTGTCACCTCCCCCTCTCCTTCAAAACCGTCTCGAAAATCAGAGAGCAAACATTTTTTTTCAAAATTTTCAAAATTTCAATGGAAATTTAAGTGCAATCTGTTGAAATCAATTCAAAATGCATTCTCATGCGTTTAGAATCCTTGTTAAGCATGTTTGGGTTTTTTTTTTCAAAAATCTTGAGACACAAGAAGTTTTTGACATTTTTGATTTCGTTAAACCTTGAATTTTTTGAAAACTACTTGCAAAACAATTTAACTTGTGTAAAATGCATTTTTGAATACCTTTCTCATTCAAATGTTGAGACTATGGCTTGTTATTTCAATTTTTATATTTTGCACTCACCTGAACCCCGGCCGAGGGACAAAAACTTTGAAAAATATTTGAATCGGCCTAATGTAAATTATGAAAATTTGAGTATTTATGAAAAGACCGGAATTTGTGATTCTTTTGAGTATTTTTAGAGTTTTTTGTTTCAAAAGGTTCTGTAAGCTATTGTATTTCATATATTTTATTGGACATTTTCAAACAAAATTTCTAGATTTATACTTTGAAACACACATCATCATCAAAAGATATAATGTATATACTTAGTGAAAGCATTGACAATTTTACTTGATATGATTTTAAACCTGAGTTATTGTCCGTTATTGTCGATAAGATTATCGCCGATAAAATTATTGAAATAACGAAAACGATAACCATTATTGTTTTTTTTTATCGACTGACAGCCTTGGAACATAGGGAATGCATCGATAATGTTTCATTCAAATTAAAAAAAAAAAATGCTAAGTAAAGTCGATTTTAACATTCCAACGCCCAAGGCTCCAAAAAAGTTGGAACGGTAACTTCAACTCGCTGGTTCTCGGGCATAGCTCAACCAATCAAGATGATTCTTCTTTCCAGTGATTTGTTAGGATGTCTAGTTGATTCTAGAACTTGAATTTTTGCGATCAAAAACATCGTCCCAACTTTTTTTTTTCGCGGTCAAAAAAAAAATTCGCCAAAAATTCCGCGGAGGCAGTCTTTTAAAAAAGGTGAAACGATGTTTTCGGTCGCAGAAACTACAGATTTGTTCAAATCAAGTTCTGCAAAATTTGAAGATCATCTAGATATTCTTACAAATCACTAGAAAACAAGAATCGTTCCAATTGAGTAATGCCCGTGAACTAGCGAGTTGAAGTTACCGTTCCACCTTTTTTGGGAGGCTTGGGCGTCCGTGTAAGTTGGACATGCGTTGGGCGTTCCAGTGTTTAAGAAGGAAGGAAATTACTCAGATTTATTTAATTCAGTGACAGTAATTTTCAACGATGTGAAATTTTCTTTTATAACTTATGGTCAAAACTAGTGCCCCCAACCCTACTCGCTCCATCTTCCTAGTTCTTTCACTTCAACGCCACGGATATTTATGAGGCAAAACATTAAACTCTTAACTCACGTCTTTGTCGGTCTGTCCTAGCCCCGGTCGTCTCTGTTGGGTGGCCTGGCCCCCCGTTAGATTCCATGGGAACCGCTGGCTGGCTGGCTGTCTCTTCACCGGGAGTTGCGGCCAGCACGAACTTCACTCGGGAAAAGTGTAATCTTTTATCCGCTCGCATTATGAATGTTTATACATTTAGCTGCCTTTGTTTTGCCCTGACTGGCTAGGTTGAGTGTACCTTTAGTATCAGAGCAGTGTTCTGAGAAACAACTGCGGGTTTGTCTAAAGTGGAATTGTTAGCACAAGCGGGTAGTAAACCGCTGGAAAAGAAAAGTTTGCTTCTTGTTTGAATTGTTGTTTGGCGCTGAGAGAAATTTTTGTTCGTGCTGGTTTATTTGTCCGGAAACGTTGCATTAATTTTATTAATTGGTGGCTTTTATACTAAAACTGCAAATTTTCTTTCTCTTTTCAGGTATTGGATTGCAGCTTTGCTGAGGACCTTGGAGAATACAACTGCATAAGTAGTCAATTATTTTAATTGTTTGTTTTTAATACACAACTAACGTAGTCGAAATCGCTAACGATGCAAATACAAATGCCTCAAACTCTTATTCAACCATCAATTTCATCGAATCAGAAATAAACTCTGCCTTTACAGCAATGAGTACCGTTTCAAAATTTCTACCACAGAAAAAAAAAACTTTTGCGCCCACATTCGCAAATTTCTAGTTAACCAACATCCGAAAAAAAAAGAAAAGTCCAACAACGACCCACTGAACTCAATCGAATAAAATTTCTGTCGATATTGACAGAAAATATCACCCACATCGAAATGTCTCAAAGCACACAAAACCACAAGCTCAAACTCTCTTGCCCCGCTGAAAAAAAAACCCCTTCCGGGCTTGGGCGATGAGACGAGTTGGAGTTGATTTTGGCGGAAATAAAATTTTCCCAATTTTTTCCCCCACCAGGAATAGGGACACCAAACAAGCTTCCCGCACACTTTGTCACTGCGGGTCGATTCCCGGGCGGGAGTGCGAAACTTTTCATCATCTCCCACTCCCTCTGGGGAGAGGGTGCGGAACACGACACCATTGTAGTAATCGAGTAGGTCACAGAGGCACAGTGATTTTTTTTTGAGAGTAATAATTTTGATGTTTGTTTAAAAATTTTATGATTTTTGCTAAATCGTGGGGACAAAAATTTTCATAATGACAAAATTAACCGACTTGATTTAATTTTTTCACAGTGTTCGAGGTTTGGGAGTTTGAAATCTAGAGGGGATGCTTTCGGTGTTATCGAAAACTACATTTGTGTAACGATATCGATCGTGAGAAAACTTTCGGAACGAGCCACACGTTATCGGAAAATGTTGTACCAGTTGTTGAACGCAGTGGCATTTTTAGAAGTTTCGGAAGCAAATTTGTGCAAAGGTTTTTCAATTTAACAAAAAAATAGTTTTCAACATTTTCTATAATTTTCTCAAAATGTTACCTTCTAGTAAGAGTTATCGTTTTCGCGGCCCATCTCTGATTTAAATGAAACTTTGTAAGCCATTTTTGTGTATATTGAGCCAGTTGCACTCGAGAATGACATCTGGGAAGGGCGTAAGTTATTCCAATAATTTTGTTTTTTTGTGTAATTTAAAAATTACTGTGTCGAGGCCGTTGCATCGTATTAAAAGTGGTTAAAGACAAACTTGTAGGAAATTTGACGGGCTTTCCGAAAAAATACACTGAAAGAAAAAAACACGCCACTTTTAAGAGATTTTATAATTTTTCAAGGTGAGCCTACGATTTTTTTTCGTATAATTTTTTTGAGGAATTCTCTAAGATGTTACAAAATGACTCACGAGAAATGTTAGATGGAGCAACTCTCCTAAAAATGTACAAAAATCATTTAATAAGACTGCTTAAAAGTGCTCTAAACGTCAAAATTTTCAAAAACGTTACACGGGAATCGATTCTTCAGTAAATTTTATCTAAAAGTTTCCATATTGACCATTGTCCTATGTTGAATTCTTGTGAAAATACAGCGGTTTCAAAAATGAAAATTTTGAAAAACTAGTTTTTTTTTTGGGATTTTGGCAATTTCTATATGTGAGACTTGTGTGGAGCATCGATTACCGCGTTCAGTTTTTGAAATTTTTGACGTTTAGACCACTTTTCAAAAAATATTTTTTGGTAAATGACTTTTTTTAGGAGAGCGGATGAAGCAGTCTAGCATTTTTCGTGAGTCTTTTAGTAACATCTTAGGCTATTTCCTTAAAAAACTTGAACGAAAAAAAATCACCTTTGAATTTGAATTTTAATCTTTAAAATAAAGAAAAATCCCCTATAACTGGCATGAGTTTTTCTTTCAGTGTATTTTTTTTTTCAGAAAGCCCGTCAAATTTTCTACAAGTTTGTGTCTGACCACTTTTTGATACGATGCAACGGCTTCGAGATACAGCAATATTTAAATAACGAAATGCAAAATTATTTAAAAATCATACGCCCTTCCCAAATGTCATTCTCGAGTGCAACTGGCACCATATACACAAAAATGTCTTAAATAAGCGTAGGATAACATGTGTGCAAAGTTTGAAACTTGCAAAGCCTGGAATTGCAAGGTATTGAAATGGAAAAAATGGTTATATTAAATCTGGGGATGTTACAGATTTTTGTTACAAAAGTAAATTTTGATGATGAAATTGTAGCAACCTGCGCTAACTAACATTTCTCTCCCTTAAAATCGAGATCTACAAACTGACATGGCGGGCGCCGTTGGTGGCCAATGACTGTTACCTATTCGCAACTGATCTAGTTTTGGCAATCATGGTGTTTTATCTTTTCAGCGCATTCATACATGCTGTTGATAAGGGAAACACCACTAGATCGTCGGATCCTATGATCAGTAGTGCTGTTCAATTTTATTTTTTTACACATTGAGTTAGTTAAAATTTCATAACAAAGGGTCAATAATCAACCATCAAATTCTCAACCTTGCAAAATTCCTGAAAACTTTATTTTATTTTCAATCCTGTAATGTATTTAAAAAGAGGACCCCGTGGCGTGATAGTTAGCGGCTTCGGCTGCCCACCGCTAAGGGGCCCGGGTTCAATTCCCGCCCATCTCCTCTGGGTGTTCTGTGTTTGTCCCGTTAGTTAGTAAATTCAGTCTGAAAAGACGGTATGATGTCTATTATTATAATAAAAGGAAGTGATATATTCGATCGTTTTTACAAAGAAAAAATAAAAATAAAAAAAACTGCACTGCCAAATATGTTTTCCTGTGCTGGGTCATAGCTCAATTTTGTCTTTTTTGAACCTGGAAAACAGATATAAAATATCAAAAGCAGTATTTTGGCGCAAATCATTTTTTTTTGCGGAAATTTTTTGCAGAGGGCACCTATTTTATCCAAACAACTTTGCCTTAGACTCCAAATTCATCTGAAGTTCCTTGTTCATGATACTGATTCGAGAATATTTAGATATTTTGTAATCTATGGAAATTTATATGGAAAACCAATTACGCAAAATGGCCTAGATGTTCTAAGGGAAAGCACTCACAAAATTTAAGGTAAATTTAAAAAATGCCAAAAAATCAAATTCTATTAACAGTCAAATATTTACCGAATAAGAAAATTTTGTTAACATTTAAAACTTTGATTTTATACGATGAAAGAAGGAACTATTTTTCGGGATGTTTTTTTTTTAATTTCTAACAATAATTATGATACAATTTAAATAAATTTTGAGTAAAATAAGAAATTGATTATAGATAGAAAGTTCCTTGAAAATATAGTAACGGTTTATTTCTATGACAATTTAAACGGTAAATAGGTTTTTGAATTATTATGAAATTGTATTAATAAATCGCAAGTTTTTTTTCCAAAACATAAAAAATATGAAATGCAACAACTTTAATAAATTATTATAAAACAATGAATATACCCATAATTGAAATTGAAAATTAAAACATTAACCCTCAATATTATGCCCATTTGGAATGTTAATCTTGATTACAAAATTTTCAAAGTATTGATCCTTGCACTGTAACTTGGATTTGTCCCGCACTTTTCTCTCGCACTTTTGACAACAAAATTCCCAAAAGCTAGGCAACCAACAGTTGTTTATTTACATTTCCAGTCGCAGTTTCCACCAAACTGGACATTCGCACTTTAAAATTGCGATTGACAGGTGAGCAACATCGGCTCGCTTTGATCATTTTTTGAGATAAGGCCGACGCAAATATTTAAAAAAGTTTTTGTCCCTCGGCCCTGGCCGAGGTCAAGGGGGGGGCAAAAAAATAAAAAAATATAAAAATTTAAATAACAAGCCATATTCTTCACATTTAAATGAAAAAAGTGTTTTAAAATGCATTTTACACTAGTTCAGTTGTTTTGCAATCATTAGTTTTCAAAAAATCTAAGATCTGACAAAAACAAAAATTGTATCGAAAAAAAAGATTTTGCATCGAAAATTTTCAAAAAATCTTTTGATTTTTCAATAAACCCAAACATGCTAAAAATTATTTTAAACGCACGGAATGTATTTTAATTTGATTTCAGCTGGTTGCACTTGAATTTTCATTGAAATTTTGAAGTTTATTGTAAAAATTTTTTTTTGCCCCCTGATTTTTCGGGCCAATTTTGAAGGGGGGGGTGACAAAAACTTTTAAAAAATTTTGTACCAGCCTAATTAAAATTTCCCAAGCCAGTTTGACAAGTCGCAATAGTGCGATCGATAGCAATAATTTTGTGCGAAATCCAAGTTAGTGAGAATTGCGCAATATAAGATCATAAAATTATACGCATGTTAAATTTTTCAACATAACAAATTTGAACCATTAGTTCGATGCCTCTGTGCTCTCTTGTACTAAGCTTGCTGTGATTACTATCCTGTTAGCATAAGAGAGCACAGAGGCATCGAGTTGCTGAGATATTGGCATTAGAAAATGTGAGAATGTTTGGATGAGACTTAAAAAACTTCAATTTTCTTTTTTTTCATTTATCTGCTGTATCTAATTTTCATTATCTCTAGGGAATTTTACTGGAAATTTTCTGAAATTTTCGAAAAAAAATCAGGTTGGAAAATTATTAACAATTTAAAAAACATCGAAAAAACAGACATTTTTCAGTTAAAATTGAACTTTAAATGGTTATATCTTGGAAAAGGTGCACTTTATGAAAAAATCTGTAAAGTACTTTTGGATTGCATTAAAAACTGCAGTCAAAAAAACTTTTTGACTAATTTTTTTTTCCAAAACACGCATTTTTTTTTCAAAAAATCATAACTCGACGGAAAAAGTTGTGACCATGAAATTAAAAAAAATGGATTTTGAGAAATTGAAAAAAAATCAAATCAAATTATTCGCTCTACAGCATTGCCTTGGCGTTCTCGATTGCGAGATTCCTACTCGAAACTAGGTGTCCGAAGGCTTGATTGTTGAGGCAATTGCAAACCTCTTTTTACACCTTAGCTTCCATCCACCCCGGGATTCGAACTGACGACCTTCGGATTGTTAGTCCAACTGCCTACCAGTGACTCCACCGAGACAGGACCCAGGGAGACGACTCCTATACCTGGACTGAGCTAACGACCTAACCTTTAGGTTAGTCCGGGGCCAACATTTACTTCCCGTCCGACGGCGTGATCAGACAAATCTCGTCTCGAAAAATGCCACCGGGACCGTCTGGGATCAAACCCAGGCCGACTGGGTGAGAGGCAACCACGCTTACCCCTACATCACGGTCCCGGCTAAATTTTTTGTCAAGCAAAACACGCATTTAAAAAAAAGTCATAACTCGACGGCAAAAGTTGTGTTATTTTTCCCCTAGAATCATTAATTTAAACAAAAATATGGATTTTGGGAAATTGAATGGTTGTTAAAAAAAGTAATTTAAAAATTGCAATTTTTCGAAGTGCGTATTTTTTCTGAATTGTCCTCATCAATCACCTACAACTTTGTCGAAGACTTTAAATCGATCAGAAAATTCCTTTAAAAGTTACAGCTTTTCGAATATTTACGTACCATTTTTATGTGAACAGCTGCCAACATTGTATGGAGATTTGCATGGGTGAATAAATGACACAAAATTGCTTCTCTGGTAAAAAAATAAATAAATAAAAATGGTCAAAATCGAACTTTGATTAAAATACCTCTGATTCTAAATACATATGTTTCAATGTAAGAAACTTTGGTTGGTCACTATATCAATTGACTGAATCCAGAATCCAACGCGTAGGAGTAAAGACTCCCCAAATCAATCCAATTCCACAACCCACCTCCATCATCCTGGTTGTCGAGAACCCCGGCGTTCCTTAAAAACCCAAACCCCCTTGGGTGCCACCATCCGAGTAAGAGATCAAGCTGAGCATTTTCCACAATCGGATTCAGCAAATCAACCGTTTCCCATCGCAACCTCCGGCCAATTCCGGCAGACTTGGAATGCGCAATCCTTCCTCTTCCACACACCTTCCTTCTGGCTGAAGGTATTGAAAGAAGGAAGGAAACCAATCTGATTCTCGGTCGAGAAGATGAAGACGATGGCTATCGATGAAGTTCTCCCGCCCTCCGAAAAGGTGCCCAGATTGCTCTGGCACGATTGCGATTCAAATGTTGATTTCTGGATTCCTGGCGAGAACCCGGTTCATAAATATGTATAAACCTCGTTGGTATAAACTAACATCATTAGCAGTAATCAGGGCTGGCAGTCGCACTAGCAAACACACACGCGTCATCTTCAGGACATGGTGCAGGAGTTGAATTGATCCTGGTAAAGGATGCTTGAAAGTGAGCTTAATAAAATGATTTATGATATCATTACATTATAAAGTAAATGTGACATTTCCAGGAGGAATCTCTTGAAAAAAAAACAACTAAATATTGAAATATCCTAAAACCTGAAACTGACAATACCTTCAACGCTCCACATTATCATAAGTCATATGATTCGATGCAAGTTCAATTGCTTTCCAGCAAATTTATTCCCTCAAAAATCATGTTAAATTCTATCCAAAGCATGACCAACACGCTTTAATGAACCCCTCGAAAAAAAAGAGATCTGAATACCAATTAACGACCAAAAATATCGACCAAAACTATTTGCGGAAGAACCGTTAAAATAAACTCAAAAATCACTCAAGTACTGCTCGCAAATAACGCCCACAAAAAAAATCAACAGCAGTAAAAAAACATAGTTAAAATAAAATCAGTCGCTGAACGCGATAAATTTGATTGATCCTGAATCGAGTTTTTTTTTGCTCGCCCCTCTCTCTCTCACATGGCTGCATAAATCGGCGTGTGAAAAAAGGATGATCGCCTCGTGGCGAGGAATTTGAGTGTTTTATTTTTTTTATATTTATGCACTTTTTTACTCCATGTTGGGCTTGCATTTTTTTGCATTCATCATTTTTTCACACGGTTTATTGCACTTTGGCGCCGACGGGACCTCGCAGAGTCTATCTCTCTCTCTCTCGCTCTCTGGTGAGGCGTAAACTATTTATTGATGAATGTACCAATTTCACCTGACTTTGCTCGAATAAATGCACTCTCCCGTGTGCAAATGTGCTTGAGGGGGGAGCAAATATGAGCAGTCATGAAAAATAATGTGCTCATATTTTTATTCATTGCGTCCAAGTGGGCAGTGGTGGCGAGTTTGCGTGGAATTACTTTAAAGTATCTATTGAATTTAAGACCAACATTTATTGAAGCATCACTAACAAGAAAGTTGCGGAAATCTTTCAATGTTTTTTGTTAGTCGCCCCCCAAAATGTTCAAACATTTTCTACTTCATAATAATAGGAGAAGTATAACAGGCAGCTATATTTCATTTATTATTTTTAATCAGAGCATTTTTTTTTACGAAACCTGGAATTAAATTACATTATTATTATTTTTTGCTGAAACTTTTTACAAAAAAATGGAAATGATTTTTGAATTTGCAATTTCGAATAAAATTATTTTTTTGGAGAAAGTCTTAGAGTTTAATTTACCTTTAGCTTAATTTTGAGAAAAAAATCATTCATTTTAAAAATTTCAAGAACAGTGGCACTGATTACTAATTTTATAACATTATTTTTTTCAAGAAACTGATATTTTTCTATAATTTTTTCTAAGATAGGACGAATCTATATTGTCCCAGAAGGGTAATTTTTTCATTTAGAACAAAATTTTTCATTTTAAAATTTCGTGTTTTTCTAACTTTGCAGGGTTATTTTTTAGAGTATAACAATGTTCTACAAAGTTGTAGAGCAGACAATAACAAAAATTTTGATATATAAACATAAGGGGTTTGCTTATAAACATCACGAGTTATCGCGATTTTACGAAAAAAAGTTTTGAAAAAGTTGGTCGTCATCGATCATGGCCGTTCATGGTCACCCGCGACAGACACGGACGACGAAACAAAGAGAAACGCAAAAAGTAACTTTTTCAAAACTTTTTTTCGTAAAATCGCGATAACTCGTGATGTTTATAAGGAAACCCCTTATGTTTATATATCAAAATTTTTGTAATTGTCTGCTCTACAACTTCGTAGAACATTGTTACACCCTAAAAAATAACCCTGCAAAGTTAGAAAAAACACGAAATTTTAAAATGAAAAATTTTGTTCTAAATTAAAAAATGACCCTTCTGGGACAATGTAGATTCGAAAAGTACATTAAATTTCCCATAAAATGACATGTTCCAAAATTTTTTACAGTCGAGTAACGGAAAATGGGAGAATTTTTAAAACTTTTTTAGTGTTTTTTTCGATGAAAAATACGTTTTTTCGGAATTCTGAGTACGCCATCAAATCGGGCGTTTAATTTTACATAAAAGACCCTTTGACACCAAATTTCTATCTCATCACCATTTCAGGCTGCAAATTATTGAAAAACACCTCTTTTTTCGCATGTTCAAAAATGGAAGGGGTCGTACCGCCCCTCCGTCACGAGATATCATAAAACGGACCTCGGATTCGTGATCAGGGACAAAAGTTACCCCTTAGGACAAAGTTTCACGCGAATCGAAGAGGGGTCGGGACAACTGCTGTGTGAGTTGGCGGAGAATTACCCCAATAAGATTTGAAACTTCAAATATATCAAGTTTATAATTTCACAAGTGTCCGTGTTTGACGCATTTTTTTTTATGATAACAAAGTCATTGGTTTTTAGTGGCCTATGTTTAACAAGTTTATGACAAATGCTCATATTGATTGAAATTGGATTTTTGGTTCACATTTGAGTAGTTTTATTTATTCTCGCAAATTGTGTCTCCATTTTAAAATTGCTCTTTTTCTGATTTGGATGAAATTTTTTCCATACATTCCCAGTGAAAATAGAAGCAATTTTTCGTCATTATTGTTTCCGTACAAGTTTTTTTTACGTTTTAGGGATGGTCATACTAAATGGTTAATCGAAAATATGAAAACCTGTATCTTGCGATGGGATTTTTTGAATGATGATTGGTGCCTTCGGCAAAGTCGAAAATCATGATTAGGATTTCAGAAAAAAGTGAAATCTAAAAAAAACTAAGAGTTGGATTTACAAAAGTATTTTTTTATTTTCGTTTTATAGAAGACGTTATTTTGATTTATTTTTATTTTCGTTTTTAGAAGACATATTTTGAGACAAAGTGTATGATGGTGCAAAATATGGTTCAAGAGACATTCTATATTTTTGGAAAGCATGTAATTTTTGAAAAATATAAAAAACGATCAATTTTTTTTAAACTCGAATTAGCAAACGACCATTATTTGCAATTTCCGAATTTTTCATAAATTGCACCGTTTTGGAGTTATGGTAGCTTTTAGGTTATAATTTTCGACTTTTTTTTATCATTTTTCGTTTAAAAAAACTATTTTGGCATAAAATCATATCTCCCGAAACAGATGTTGCACATACTGATTGAAGGTTGATGATTATGGCTAAAGCTATCAACTGTACGGATTTTTGACGGATATTTACTAGATTTTTGTACTGAATTTTAATGATGACAATACAAACTTTTTCAAATGAAATTGCATTTTTGATATGGCCAAAGCATTTGCTCATCAGACATTTGTTTTAACTATCAGTTTGAATTTAAAACGATTATTTTTATAGTTTTCTGGGTTTGCCTTAGTTAAAAGTTGATTCTTTTCAAATAACTTACAAAACATTCTTATCCAATAAAAAATGCAAAGGCTTAGTAAAAATCTGTGAAAATTTTAATTAATTAATGTTTTCGTGGAAAACATTCCGAACGATATTTTTTTATGAAAACAATTTTGACATTTCGTAAACTTTAAAACGTTTATAAAAATATTTGGAAGAATATTAAAATTTGTTTCAGGGTTTACATACATGTAGAAAATCAAAAATTTCATATTTCAGATAATTTAATAAATCCACTTAAGGGGTTAAATACATGTAAATCGGCAAAAAATGTCAGAGATCGGGTTGAGCACACAATTAAACTTTTTTCAAAATCTGTTTTCAGGGCATTAAAATATACATTTTCATCTATTAACAAAACAAATTTGAAGACATTTGGATGTATCATTGCCGAGATATAGCTATTTGAAGTTAGCAGTTTCAAAAAACGGGTGCCACGATATCTCAAAATTGCTTCGACCAAATCGGCTCAAAATTTTGGTGAAGACTCGTTAAACCGGTCCCATGTGCATGACGAAGGCCGATTTTCAAAAAGTTTATTTGAAAAAATGATAAAAATATTTTTCTGTTTTTCATATAAAAAATCGCCAGTTTTCGATTTTTGTATTTTTTGAAAATTCAAAATTTCAAAATCAGGCTTCGATATGCACACGGAATATGTCTTGAGAGTCTTCACCCAAAATTTCAGCCAATTTGGTCCGTCCCATCTCGAGATATCGTGGCACCCGTATATCAACTTGGTGTTCAGAGAAAAACGCTCAGAAAGTTAGACAATTTGCTTTACGCATGGCAAAATTCTGAGCTTAAATCGTCTCTAACTCAGTTAAATCAAGAAATATCTTTATGAAACTTTTAGGAGTGATTGAAAATCATCTTTAAAGTGGATTTAATAAATTTTCTGTAATATGAAATTTTGTGCTATTCTACATGTATGTAACCCCTTAAAAGATGATTTTCAATCACTCCTGAAAGTTTCATGAAGATATTTCATGATTAAACTGAGTAAGAGACGATTCACGTTCAAAATTTTGCCATGCGCAAAGCGAACTGTCGAACTTTGTGAGCGTTTATCTCTGAACACCGAGTTGATTTACGGGTGCCACGATATCTCGAGATGGGATGGACCAAATTGGATGACATTTGAGATAAATACTTGCAAGACAAATCCCGTGTGCATGACGAAAGCCCGATTTTGAAAATTTGCTTGTTAAAAAAATACAAAAATCAAAAGCTGGCGATTTTTTATATGAAAACCAAAAAAATTTTTTATAATTTTTTCAAACAAACTTTTTGAAAATCGGCCTTTGTCATGCACACAGGACCGGTTTAGCGAGGCTTCACCAAAATTTTGAGCCGATTTGGTCAAAGCTGTGGGAAGATATCGTGACACCCGTTTTTTTGAAACTGCTAACTTGAAATGGCTATATTTCGGCAATGATACAACCAAATATCTTCAAAATTATTTTGATAATAGTTGAGAATATATATTTTTGTCGATTTTCATGCATGTAACCCCTTAAGCACATCACGGTTTATTTTGTGTACGCTGACAAGATTTTTTTTTATTTTGGAAAATGTTAAGAGCTACCCCCTGGCTCGATTCTTTCGATAAATATAAGTAACTACACAGAAACAAAAAGTTGAATTCTGGAATGTTGAAAATTTGTTAGGTTGAATATTAAATCTTTTTTTTGAGTAATATTACATAAAAAATGTGTAAAAATGTGAACCTGATGAATATTTATCAAAAACCGATGAAAATTCATCATTTTCTGGGGTAAAATAATCATTTTTTTTTGCCACAAAATCTGTCACCATTTTCTGATGAATATTACCATCATTTTTTTTCTGTGCATAACAATTTTTAGCCAAATCGGTTAAAGTTTAAGAGGCAGTATTTGTAGATTCTGCTCGGTTTGTTCTAGAGGTCGTATCGAGGTGCTCCGATTAGCATAGCATAGCATAGCATTGGTGTCTACCCGTAGCTGCTACTTCGTTATTGACCAGGACCCCCAAACATTGCTCCGTGGACCACAGATGAAAAGTAGGAACCAATCATCACCCCTTCGCAATTTTCAAAGGTCCCTATCATGCTGATCAATACCGACGCCGGCCACGACCAGAGGTAAGACACGGGGAAGTGGATGGGAATGTTAGTCCGATACTTGAGTGATGGGACCGCCAAATCGACTGCGTCTCCGACAAAGTATCACATGAGTTTTGAGGGTTAGTAAGATGGGTATGAGGTCAGGATTCACTGTGGTAGGTGATGCGACCATAAGCAATTTGTTTATCGGTTGAAATTTTAAAAATCTTAGGCAACCGGCTGCGGAAAGATAGCTATCTAGGGATTTAAATATAGTATTAATTCGACCGCGATTCTCCAGAAATTCTCCGTCGGCGTGCCTTCCGATCAACGGTGATGTAGGAAGGGCTTCATTTATTGAAATGATTATTGAAATGATATAGAAAGGGCTTAATCCAGCAATACGACTTGCTAGTCTAAAAAAATAGGTACGTTTTTATAGAAAACTATAAATAGAGAACAACACAAAAAAACTCATCGGCCAACGAACGCGAGTGGAAAAAAAAGAAGGTAAAAAAACAGAACTGCGCGTCCCGAAAAGCACCACACTACTGATGCCATTATTTAATTATAATAGCCAATCATCCCATGCACTCGAACAGCGACACAAAAGAGACGGAAAATAACACGAAAAAACAGGACTGCGCGTCCACACAGGCACCGCACTACTCAGGTCGTATCGAGGTGCTCCGATTTGGATGAAACTTTCAGCGATTGTTTGTCTATGCATGAGATGAACTCATGTCAAATATGAGCCCTCTGCGACAAAGGGAAGTGGGGTAAAACGGGCATTGAAGTTTGAGGTCCAAAAAACATGAAATTTTTTAAAATTGCTCGCATTTCCGTAAAACTTTATCAATTTCAACTCTCTTAGATGCATTCGAATGGTCTTTCGAAGCCCTTCAAAATGTGCTATATACATCCAGGATTGGTTTAACTTTTTCTCATAGCTTTTGCAAATTACTGTTAAAAATTGATTTTTTTAAAACCTTAATAACTTTTGGCAACAGAATCCAACACCCATACTCCCATAGGTCAAAAGTTAGGGAATTTCATGGACTATAAGCCTACGGCATTAACTTTTTGGCCAATCGCAGTTTTTCTCATAGTTTTACGATTTATCTAGAACAAACATTTTACAACGTTAGTTTTTGCCATGTAGGCCAAAAAGACGGCACTTTTTGGTCTCAATTTTGTCATTTTCGGAATCCTCGGTCAATTTCACGTAAGTTAGAAGTATTGGAGTTGCAATTTTGATTTAAAAAATAATTAAATAAAACATTTTTGAAAAAAGAAATAGATCTTATTTACCCTATAATCAATACGTCAAATGCTGTATCAAGTAGGCGAAAACTTGTTTTACCCCTAATCCGACAAAATTCTAAATAATATTTTAATTAATTCTTAATGGCATTTTTTCCAATCAAATTCAAAATTCCAACACCTCAATCTAATGTAAAATTTTCTGAGGATTCCGAATATGACAAAATTGAGACCAAAAAGTGCCGCTATGGAAGCCTACAGGGCAAAAACCAACGTTGTAAAATGTTTGTTCTAGAAAAATCGTAAAACTATGAGAAAAACTGCGATTGGCCAAAAAGTTATTTCCGTTGGCTTATAGTCCATGCAATTCCCTAACTTTTGACCTATGGGAGTATGGGTGTTGGATTCTGTTGCCAAAAGTTATTAAGGTTTTAAAAAAATCCATTTTTAACAGTAATTTGCAAAAGCTATGAGAAAAAGTCAAACCAATCCTGGATGTCTATAGCACATTTTGAAGGGCTTCGAAATACCTTTCGAATGCATCTAAGAGAGTTGGAATTGATGAAGTTTTACGGAAATGCGAGCAATTTTAAGATTTTTCATGTGTTTTGGACCTCAAACTTCAATGCCCGTTTTACCCCACTTCCCTTTGTCGCAGAGGGCTCATATTTGACATGAGTTCATCTCATGTATAGACAAACAAACCCTGAAAGTTTCATCCAAATCGGAGCACCTCGATACAACCTGTTTCACATCGGTGAAAAACTCGCTCTTAAGGGTCTTTTAAGCATTGAAATTTGTATAGAAAAATTGAAATATGTATGAGGAAAAGAAAAAAAAATCACTGAAAGGAGGCGTCAATTTTTAAGACAATCCACATGGTCGAAAACCACAAAACGGTTCGAGTTAAACCTGACGAGTTATTATCGATTTAAAGAAGACGTTTTTGTATGAAAAGATTTTATTTTTCAACTTTAACGATCCCTTGGCTCAAAATTGGCAAAGTTAATTATGTTTGCCCAAGGAATCGCGTCAGAAGATATCCCTGATGTCGATTTTTTTTATTGTCACCCTAGTGCACGTGCAAGTCATAAGCCCATTGATAGCTAAATGAAATTTGTAAGCGGTAAATACGACACAGTTTTAAGTCCCAATTTCCATATTTATCTAAATAATTTCATAACAATTTAAGTTATACCATGTGGACATATATGCAAAGTGTACGGATTTTCTGCTCAACAAGAGTTTGTAGCCTTAATTATGGTTCAAAAGATGTATGTTTTAGTTACCTTAAACATTTGAAATGCATAGAAATAAAATAATTCATATTTTGGGAATTCAAGTTTTAGTGATAAAAAAAAATCGGAAATCATAACCTACAACTTAGCCGAATTTCCAAATGCAACAGAAATTTTCCCGACTTTCCTTATTTTATAATTCGAAGAACCCAATTACTAAATAAGGATAGGAGGCATGATTCCTAGAAAAAAAAAAGGAATTTTGTACTTTTTTATTTAATTCAGTGTAGTTAAAAGCTGGTGCAGCAAAATATATCAGCAGTGCTTTCGCCAAATCGGCTCATAAGTGGTATGCAAACTCATCAAGTGGTTTAACTCTATTTTAAAAATTATTAAAATCATTTTGTGGTTTTTCATGTATGTATGTATGTATGTATGATCCCCATACCCGCAGGCAACTTGGTCCTGAAACACATGTGAGCGCTAGGTGAACAATTCGATCATCTTTTACTCCGTAATCTGTACACCCACGTGCATAAGTTTTTTTTGCACGAATTTTGGTGCTACAAATACCGACGCATAGATCAAAATGGTTACCCTCTTCCCTACCCAAGCGCCGGAAATTTGTAGCGGGTGTAGGGACACTTTGCATAGACGCCCTTGCTCCCATCACGTCACTGAGGGTATGAAGCGACGAGAAATTAATAAGCATGCCCCCCTAGTCGAACCTTCATTAGAGAAGCAGGCAATCCACAACTCACAGCGAACGACCAAGGGAACACCCTACCGCGTATATAATAAGGTTGGCGTGGTTGTCTTCAATGAATTGTCAATATGTTTGTGTAAATGCATGTGTTTTTGTATTAAAATGGAAAGGTCTCACCAAACATCAGTGTCTTCACATAGATTTCAGATTTGAGACGAGCTTCAAAATGTTCATCTTGAAGTCATGGTTGATTCAAATCTTCATTCTTGAGTTGCTTTACTTCTCCGCCCGCGATTCCTGATATTTCCCCACGATCCATCCGAGATATTCTTCTCAGTCGGCTCCATGTAACTACTTGTGCACTTGGCCAGCTTCCGCTGGGCCTTCACAGATGATTGAGACTTGATGGCTATCGGCACCCGGCCCACAACTGGCATAAAACTGCCCGTAACGCGAATGTAGGTATTCACGCGGTTGATGGTCTTCTTCGTGAACACACGCGGACACTTCCTTCTCCAGCACAGATAAACCGTTTTCTTACATCTTCACCTGACGCGCACCGAGATTATGACCAAACACAAACCGAACGAACTAATTCGTCAGAAATTAAATTTTAATTTCACTTAAAGTTACAAAAAAGGAAAACTCCATGAAAATGACAGGAGCAGAAAAATTTGCGTCCGACCTGCCGCGCACCTACTTCGATCCCCCCTTTAAAATCATTTTGTGGTTTTTCATATAACAAAATGCAAGAATTATTTTTTTTCAAAATCCGGCTTCGTCGAAAACAGTTTCCAAATTTTATACGTATTGTACAAGTTTTCAATTGATAAACAATAATTGCATATTTTGAGGTTATAGAAATGGCAGCACTGTTTTCTCCCCAATTCAATCAATTGCATTTCGTCTTTTTTTTTTTATGAATCGAGAGATCAATCGAAATGTGAACTGTGCCAGATCCCTCTTCCGAAAAGCCCCGATTTAACACACTTTCCTGCAATCAAAAAGCTCCGACCACTGCTTCGGCCGACTGGCTGGGGAAAATAATATCTCCCCCCACAGAACAGAGTATCGAGTTATTTGAAAATGCGTAAAATTCATTTTTATTTGTATCGTCATTAATTTACGCATTCGGAATAATTTTAATTCCCTTCTGTTCCGTTGGCTGCACACACATTCACACATACAACATCGCAAAAAAAAAACAACAATAAAAACTCATTCATTTTTATCTCACCCCTTTTCCAGTGCCAGTGCATTGCACATTGCACATGAAACAACCAAACCAAAGTGTACTCATACATTAAATCATATTTTTCGGTGCGAGCATAAAATGGAAGTGGGGTGGGGAGGGGAAGGTCATTCCAGTCGCCAGCCGCTGGAAATGTGTGTTGTTGGGGCATTGTTTGTCAAATTAATGCTCTTCGATATGATTTTTATTTTGCACGTTATTGAAAAGTTATAATAATGAGATTTTGTCCTGAATGAACAGCAACAACAAAAAAAAAAGGTTCCCTCAATAAAAAGAACGGGAAACGATTCTGTGCACGTGGGTCTTCGTGGGGCCGAATGTGGGAAATTTTCATGCTTGACTGATTTTTATCACTGTTTGTGTGTGTGCAGTTGTGTGCGAGGAGAATGGTCTCATTATTTGGTTGTCAGCAGCCGGGCCGGCGTGGGTTGGGATTTTTTTCTGTGCCAACGCGTGTATGTGGGACACTTAAATTGCACAAATCTGAACAAGTGCAATCGCACAGATACAGCACACACGGTGAAAGGGAATTTGTGGTGGTGAGCTTCGGAGGATTTAATTTTATGGATCGGTTGAAACGAGCTTCATTTGAAGTGTATTTAAAAACGATTGTGAGTAAATATCATGAAAAGTTTTGTCATTCTGGGAAAGTTGTTCATTTAATAATGCATTTATTAATATTGAAAACTGCACACAATAAATTATGAACAAGTTTAATCAGTTTGAAGAACTATTAAATAACTCAACTACAAACAAAAATAGATAAAGCTATAACAGGGAAAGACATGCATTCCCAAAACACATTATTGAAAACATTTAACATTATGTTGCATAAAACTTTCCAAAACGCTTTCTATCATATATAAACAGTCATAGCATAGTTGCATCAAATGGCTTATCTTAATCTAAAGGGTTTAATCGGCATTTTTGAGATGAATAAATAAACATAAAAAAAAGTTTTGAAATTTCATTGCACACTGGTCAAGATCGCAAAATTGAGTGGGAAATGGATTTTCCGAAGAATGGTGAAGATTTGGAGCTTTGGTGTCTTCAGAGAAGTTGTTGCAAACGGAGAGGGGCATCTTTTGAATTGGTTGAAAATAAGGGTGGTTCACAATTAAGGTGATTTTGAAAATCTAGCATTTCAGGAATGTTTTTTGGATTTTTTTTTTGCATTTAGAAAGTTTTTGTACTTGCTAATCCAAGTAACTTTGTCAAAGACACCAACATTTTATCTCACAATCTACGTCTTCTACGGCCAAATTTAGAGAAAGCATCTGAGCAAACCTTCAAAAATCAGTTTTTTAACGTAGAAATTCAGGGTATAGGCTTAGAAATATATTTTTTCAGAGCACTAAAAAACAAACATTTTTATTGTTTGACAAGTCAATTTTTAAAAACGACTGCCTCCTCGGAATTTTTGGCGAATTTTTTTTACACGCGAAAAAAAAAGTTGGAACGATGTTTTTGATCGCAAAAATTACATATTTGATCAAATTAAGTTCTGCAAAGTCATCTAGACATCCTAACAAATCGCTGGAAGGATGAATCATCTTGATTAGTTGAGTTATGCCCGAGAACCATTGAGTTGAAGTTACCGTTCCAACTTTTTTGGAGCCTTGGGCGTTGGAATGTTAATGTAAAAAAAATGCAAATTTAAAACTTAAATACCTCGAAAAACTGAGGCCAAATTATATGCGCCAGTTTGCATTCGAAAGAGCTCTAGAAGCTAAAAAAATGTCAGGGGTATTTTTCTTTAAATTCGAGATATCTTTATTTGAAAATGACTAATTTTCAAGGGAAATGTGTGTGGGATAGGGTGCCCAGAATATGGGACTTTTTCTCAAAACCTAACTCCACAAGCTGATTATTGTTCCTTGAGCTATTTTAGGACTCTGGACCAAATATGAGCAAAATTGGTCAACATTTACCCATTGATACTCGACGGTGAAGTTTGTATGGGAAAAATCGAAAAATGTATGAAAAGCACAATTTTCTTACAGGGTTGTCTGCAGGGTGCGCTACTTCTATCAAAATTTCATAAGGCAGTTTTCTAACATTTGTTATTGATAACTTCTTAATGTTATGAGCATAACAAATGTTTATAAAATTTTATTTTAACATATAATTGTATTTAAACCAAATGGAATTAAAAATACTTAACTTAAATACTTTTTTTTTTTTTAATTTTTAACGTTTATGCAATTTGCTTAAAATAGCTCAAACTGCATTGCCTTTTTTCCTGGAATCTTTGAATAACGTTATTTTACATTCTATTTTGAATTTTGTGTAATAAAGAAAATTATTCATGTGATGATTTAAGTTAACATTGTATAATTCAAACAATCAAATATATTATCACTAAAAATCTATAATCAATTATCTGCATTTCCTTAAATATCTACAATATTATAATAATAAATATCTTCAAAAATTAGTTAAAAATTTGCCATGCATTTTTTTCTTTTGCTTTTAAAATTCCAGTTTCAAATCTTGGCAAGTGCTTGAATTAAATTAGCAAAGTTTAAATATACTGAGTAGCGATTCGACAATAGATTATTTCAAGTTTCGAGGCATTTCACGGTATTTACCAAATTTCACGGATTACGCGGCTTCCTCGAAATCGCAAAAATCACTAAGGGACCATCCATAAACCACGTGGACACTTTTTTGGGAATCTGTTAACCCCCCCCCCTCGTGGACAATAGTCCATACAAAAAAAATCTTTTTTGTATGGATCGTGGACAATCGCCATATCCCCCCCCCCCTTAAGTGTCCACGTGGTTTATGGATGGTCCCTAACCTTAGATAATAATTAATGCTCTATTAATTTATTTTCAAATTTCAATATTTTATTGAATAACTTTTTCGTCTGTCTTCAATTTAGTTAACGGTACTATTTTCTTAATTTACTGATAATTTATATGTGCACATTGATGCATGTGAAAAGCATTATGTTTAGCAATATAAGCTTAAACTTTGCCTGTTTCAACAGCTTTTACAAAAGCGTAAAACACTATCTACAATAGAAAAGTAATTTCTTAAAAGTTGCAGGTTAAACAATTTTCGGGGACCCTGGGACCCTCACGAGATATAGACTTCACATAAAATTAAATAAAACGAAAAATGTGAAGAAAATTTGATTTTATAACACAAATTTCGGTTTATATAAAAAATGTTTTTAAAACATTAAAAGCTTCAAATGTTCAAAGTTCAATCTTTTTATGTCTTTAATTCCAATTTTTTCTAAACATTTTCTTAACAGTTTGTTATGAACTGGGGTGTGTAGTGTACGGATTTTCACTAAGCAAGAATTAGTAGCCATATACGTAACAAATTCTGTAGTAAATACCTCGAAAATCCCAGACTTGTTTCAATCACAGTTCAACTTTTTTTTAATCTCAATTTTATCCGCTCCTTAACTAAAAGAAGACATTCACCCTGTCATACCACAGAGCCAGCAAAAGTTCCGGAGCATCATTTTCAAAAAGCCAAACCCTGTGATGGAGGGGTGACGAGGCCGCGCGCTTCTTGATATGACGGAACAATTGTAAAAAAAAAAATGAAAATCTTGAGCCACGGATAATACCAAAATTTGCAACTTTTTGCGCTTCTTCTCAAGGGTGGGAGCTCTTCATCTTCGCTCTAGCGCGGCACTTCATTCAGCAAAGCTCAACTTTTCCATCACGCCCAAATTGTTAAGCTGAGGCTGAGCTCGGTTTAAGGAAACGGTGGGAAATTCTGATGAATTGTTTTGCCAAGGCCGCTGGGATGAACGCTATTAAATATTAAATTAAGCAAAATTGTACGCGAGCCACTCTCTCGCGAAACATCGATTCCACACACACATAACGGGAAGCTGAAACTATAGTTACTGTCTGTCGACTTAAAGCTGGTCCGGGGCGGAGGAAAAGAGCTTTATTCTTCCAACGAACCCTTAACTGAAGATTTAAAGTAATTTGCGTTCAAGCAAACAAAAAAAAAAGTTCACTATGAGCTTGGGCTCTTCAAAAAAGTGAAGCGCAAAAAAAAGAGAGAGAATATTCAAGCAGCGTTGAGTAAACTTGTCTCGGAAGAAGGACGCTGAAGCTGATATAATTTAATCTTGCCTGCTCGGATGCTGCTGCTGCCAACAGAGAGAAAGAACTTGATGAGCGTTAAGGCTATAACATTATTAGGTTGCTTCAAGAGGACCAGCAGAGCTAGAGCCTACTTTTGAACGCTCTAGTGGTTGAGGGCTGAACGAGCTTTAAAGTGAGGGTTCTAGTCGGACGATTCTTTAGGTTGTGAAATCTTGAAATGATTTGGTGCCGAAAGGACTTTGATGAAAAAAACCTCCTGATTTGATGGTGTACTCAAAACTGTGTCATGAATAATTTAAAATAAAACAAAATAAAAAACTAAAAACATATCTGATGTTTAAACTTAAAAAAGTAATGAATAAAATATGTTTTGAAAACCAAACCAGTCAATATGATTGCTGTTAAACATTAAGATACATTTTTTTCGAAAATTGAGCCACTCTCAACCCTTAAAGGGAGTGACATTGGGTCAAATAGAATTAAAATGATTCTCAAATATAAAAAATGGGTCAACACAACCCAAGTAACATTTTTTTTCCAGGAGTTCTACAAGAGCTCTTCAAGATAGCTACAGCATAGCAGTTTGGACCGCGGTAGGATAAAATTATATTCAAAACTTCTTCAGGAGTTTGGAAGAGTACTTGAAGAGAGTTTTATCCTACCGCGGTCCAAACTGCTATGCTGTAGCTATCTTGAAGAGCTCTTGTAGAACTCCTGGAAAAAAATGTTACTTGGGAAGTTATTCACCAGTGACACTTGTCCGAAGGAATCGTATTTTGGTGCTTCAATGCTGGAAATGAAGTTTTGTTTTTAAATATTTATGTTCTTTTCTAGCAATGTTTTCCAAAATGTCGGTTTTTCAAGAGGTTATTTTTGGTTACATTTAAACCGTTGACAAAACGACAGGATATGTCCTTGGAACTTGATTTTTTCAGCATAGTTTCCTTCAGATGCCAACTCTTCAAACAGAATTAAGTTTGAGTTTCGTAGAAAGTCACTTTGCTCAAATCTCCCCCCTAGACACGATGTCATCCCACTGAAGGAACCAGTTGTGGTATTCCAAATATTGGATAATAATTATATGAATATATTTCAATTTGTTTTTATTTTTTTCATTTCAAAGATCACAGAAGAGCTTTGCTATTTCAAGCAAGTGCATTTTTTTGCTTACTTTACGATTTAAAAAAAAGACAGCAAATTATTAGTTTATTCAAAAAAATAAAAAGTTTATGTTTTCAGCAGTGCTTAAAAAATCGAGTTTTGCAACGAGTTGAATATTTTTTTGCGATTCCTAAAAAACATTGAATATTTTTTTCCCCGCTTGAGTGACAAATTTTAAACTCGAAAACAGTATTGAAAGCAGGGCTGTGGAGTCGGGTCATGTTTCAAACGACTCCGACTCCGACTCCGGCTTTCTGAGATTAGCCGACTCCGACTCTGACTGCAGCTTTCAACAAATGGTTAGCTCCGACTCCGACTCCACATATTTTTAAATGTTTCAAAAGTTAGTTAACTGTTATTTTGAAAACATTGATAAATATGATTATTGAAATACTCTCTAAATGTCATGTTTTTCTCAAGGAAAATAAGTTCGAATCACAAAACTGAAAAAACGTGTCCAGGTAACAAGTTTTGAACGTTATTGAAACAGAAATCAAAAAATATCTCCAGTATTGAAGGCATTTTCAGAAGAACAATTCAGAAGTATGGAACAAAATTTTGCCGACGATTTATGATTTTTTTTAAATAGTGATTTTTGTAAAACAATTAAATCATGTACATAAAATTTTTTGACCTCATTTTTATATAAAATCGAATTTGCAATCGAAATGTACTTTGCATTTTTTTTATTAAGTGCACTCTTTCAAAAATATAGCCTTTCAAAGTTAAATTTTGTCTGAAAAATTCGTTTTTTTTATTTTTTTAAATATTGTCCTTGATTGTCCATTCCTGAAAATATTGTTTTCGAAAAGTTCAGAATATTTCCTACTTAGAAAATTGGACCACTGGTTGCTGAGATTTAGCGGATAAAAGAAAAAGAAATAGGAAAATTGTGTTTGTTTTTAGTCTAGCCCAATCAACTCTCCATTATCTAATGTAGATATATCAGCAATTAATTATCCGATTTTCAATATTGAATACCGATCTTTTCGGAAAAAAATATTATTTTTTTTTCAATGATTACAACATTTCGAAAGGGCCAAACATTCAATATTTTTAGAAATGGACAATCATGGACACAATTTTAAAAAGTAAAAAAAACGGAATTTTTCAGACTAAATTTAACTTTTAATGGATATATTTTTAAAACGGTATACTTAATCAAAAAATGTGTAAAGTACTTTTCGATTGCAAATTCGATTTTACATAAAAAATAGGTAAGAAAATGTACAAGATTATTTTTTTTAAATAAATCCATACTGCAAAAAATACAATTTTGGTCCATACTGCAGAATGGCTTAAAAGCATTTTGGGAAATTGAAGTTTTGTAAAAAAAAGTTAACTAAAAAATCACCAAATTATGTTCCGTGTACCTATTTTATTAATAGTTCTCTTCAATACCTGCAACTTTGCCGAAGTCACCAAATCAATCAAAAAATTCCTTGAAAAGTTACAGGATTTCGAAAATTTACGTACAATTTTTATATGAACACCTGCCAAAATTGTATGGAGATTAGTATTAGTGAATCAATGACACAAAATGGCTTCTTTAGTGATTGTTAAGGTTCCCATAAAGTTTGAGCCAAATATAGCAAATAAAAAACAAAAAAAGAAGGTTTAAATTGGTAGCTCATCTGATAAATCTAAAAATGGCAACGCAATTCATGCGACTTAAAAAAAATCAATTAAAAAATTAATTAAGCTTTGTGAACAATAAAAAAAACATATTTTTTGTTGAATTTTAAATAACCCCGACTCCGACTCCGACTCCGGGTTATCAAAAAATTTCGGCTCCGACTCCGACTCCAGCTCATTAAATTTAGCCGACTCCGACTTCAGCTGTTTGAGTTTTGACGACTCCGACTCCGACTCCGACTCCAGGTCCCCAAAAAGACCTGACTCCACCGACTCCGGCTCCGACTCCGACTCCGACTCCACAGCCCTGATTGAAAGTATTACTAAAAGTTTTGAAAAGATGGATTTTTCAGCACTGAAATGGAAACTGAAACAGTTATTTATGTCACAAGTAACCAAAAGAAAAAATAATCGAAGACAATGCTGTAGAGCGAATAATTTGATTTTTTGCATAAACTTCTATTTCAGTACTGTTAGTTTAGATGATGAAAAGTATGAAATTTCATCACTCCAAAATTACAAGAAAAGTAAGTGGTAATCGTAAAACGTGCAAATACTAAAAATATTTAAAAATTTCTTGATTCAATTATCTAAATTGAAATAATTGTTTGATTGTATTCCAAGGAATTTATTTATTTCTTCATTAAGTTTATCAATTGCGTAAATTGTGAATTGAACAGAGTGAAACTTCCATTTGAAATTTCGATAGAAACTGATCAAATCTAAATTTAAACTTAAAAATGTTTTTGTGAGATCTTGTAGTAAAACGACACCCAATCTTTTATTATTAGATTTCCGTTGAAGGTTGAAAGTGAAACCCCGGCCAACAAGGATCTTGTTTTGTAGAAGGACCCATTTTTTCATCTCGTAAGGCTACACCATTAGCATCGTTACGCTTTCGATGCTGGAGATTAAAAGGAAGGCAAATTTCGTCACTGGATAGTCCTCGTTACATCTTGTTTGCCCTTTTGTGTGTCAGTCGGTTCAATGTAGAATCCGGAAGCTTTTGTTTTTCAAATCATGCTTTGAAATTAGATCTTTGTTTTGGTTTTTTCTTTCATTGAAGAGCTGAGCAAGTCAAGGTGTAAATATAAACATCGCTTATTTCGCTGAAGTAACAGAATTAATTAAAATACCAGCATCCTTCTACCAAAAGTTCATCAAGTGACCAAATTAAACAAACCTTATCGCTTTTCCATGAAGTCTTAAAATAACAGCTAGCAGAACCTGCTCTACGTCTACAGAATAAAGTTTTTTTTTCTCCCACTATCTGGAAGCTAACCTCGAGCAGGGGTAAATAACACGGGAATACCAAATTTTGGTATTACTTGAGCAAATAACAGCGACCAAAATGTGCCCTTGGTTGCCCAGTAATAGATGGTAAAATACCATGATATCATACCAAAGTCTTGTATGTGGAAGGGCACAACAATACTAAACCATGTTATTCCAAGGATAAAATAATACCTCAAAATAAAACCATTTCAATACCAAGTTGAGGTCTTCTGGATTTTTGAACATTGCTTGAATACCAAAACTTGGTATTGCCATGGTTTTAATTTTAGGTATTCCCGCGCCTTTGGAAAATCATATTTTGGTATTCCTGTGGTCTTCCACTTACATGATTTTGGTATGATTTGATGGTATTTTACCATCTATTACTGGGCAACCAAGATCACATTTTGGTCGCTGATATTTGCACAAGTAATACCAAAATTTGGTATTTTCATACCATTTTTAGTGCAGCAGTTGCAGTTAGTGAAAAAACGGAAATGATCCATATGCAACAGCCAAATCTACTCACCTGATGATTCCATGTTGTTCTTAGTGATATTCTTCACCACACCGAATGCATTTGTCATTGATGAACGGCCTGTGCATGAAGTTCTTGAAGATTCTGAAAAATAACAAGATTGAAAAATAAGTGTAATTAAAATAAAACTGGATTGAAATTCACCAAAATTCAATAATCTTTCGATTGACTCGTTTTTCAAAGTATTTGGTTTTTTTTCAAGTAATTTTAGCGCAAAATTTATTATCTTGTCCAAATTGGTAAATAAAAATCCCAAAGTTTCAGAGAAAATTGATGAAACCTATCAATACCAAAATAATACCAAAATGTGCCATCCTGACTTAGAAAATTTTCCACAATTTCAAGTCATTTCTGTATCAAAAATGTTTAAAATCAAGTTCAAAATTTCCAGTTTTCAATGAAAGCATTCGCTTTGAGACATCATTTTAGTGCAAAATTGATTATTTTGTCAAAATTGGTCAAAATTTTCCCATAGTTTCAGAAGAATTTGATAAAACACTTTAATACCAAAATAATACCAAAATGTGCCATCCTGACTTAGAAAATTTTGCACAATTTCAAGTTATTTCTGTAGGGGGTATATCAAAAATGTTTAAAATCAAGTTTGAAATTTCCGGTTTTCAATGAAAGCATTCGCTTTGAGACATCACTTTAGTGCAAAATTAATTATTTTGTCAAAATTTTCCCATAGTTTCAGAGGAATTTGATAAAACACTTTAATACCAAAAGAATACCAATATGTGGTGTTCGACCATTGACAAATTCTGCAATTTTTCAATATCAAAACAATACCTTAAATTGGTATGATACCACATTTTGCTCTTGCATAATCCTCAAGACAATTTTTAAAGGGTCCAGGAATACCAAAATTTGGTATTGATACCAGAGAAAGGTATTATTACGCATTTCCCTTGTTATTTACCCATGCTCGGGACTTTTCCGCAACTTCCAGACTTTCCTCCCTCCGGGGTGGGACGGTCCCAGAGCCCTAATCAATAAATTTTCTTCCATCATCATGCTAATTGTCTCTAATCAGATGAGTATCCCAATTCGTCCGAGTCCCCCGAGGGTGGGGACCAAAACCCTCCCCACGAGGGCTTCGATGCACGAACGATTTTCCACAAAACGGAAAATTCTGCAAACAACCGAAGGGAAGGGAACGGACGAAAAAATGGTCCAACGAGATTTACTTAGTCCGATAAGCGAAGCGAAAGCCCAAACATACAAAGCTGGCGAGGGTTTTTGGGGGGAGCCAAATTTTTGGAACCCGGATCCCAGAGAGTATCGAATTTTAATTAATTTCCAAATATTGTTTCCGATTACTTTCCGTTCGGCCGGAATCGATACACAAGTTGGGGCAGGTCAGGGTTTCTCGTGGGAAATCGCAGTTAATAAATTTTCGTTTCAGAAAATTGAATAATAGATCACTAAATTAATAAATTTTCATGCTCTTCATTATTACAGAAATCCATTCTTCTTGCCAAAATGAGTTTGTGAAAAAACGAGTTGAAAATGGTAGAGCTCAAAGCGCAATCAGTAAAGACGGAGGATCTAAGCTGAAGAAACCCACCTTCTAAGCTCGACCAATCAAATTCAATCTGACCACCACTGGCGTTGACCATATTTCGCCCGTTGCTGTTCGCTACAAGTTGGCTTGTAATCTTGTGCCGGTCCGTTCCAGTGGCCCCGAAGCAAAAATTACTGGCCCAGATCGGAGAGATAGCGGGTAAATGGTACGCTCTCCCCCGGGGAGGGCACCGGTTCGACCCCGGTCAAACTTTACTCACGAAAGGCCTGTGGGCTTGTTGGATTTGGCCAGGGTGGAAAGTTTTATTCCGTTTGTTCAAAAAAGCACGTAGGGGTACGAATGATTAGGAGAACACTTTTCGGGCAACGTTGGGCCAGTTGGTCTCCAAATATTTATTTTCGTCCTTTTCATCCGACTTCGGAGAAAAAATCACTTATCAATGTATCAACGATACCAGAGTGTTCTTGCTAGGATTTCTATCTACTAAGCAACAACAGAGCACACAGGCATCGGTATGCAGACTTCCATTTTCATACACATTCTTCAATATTTTTAAATCTTTTTCAGGCACTGCTTCGTTCTATGCTCACGCTTAATTGTTATTTTATACAATAATATTGCAAAATGCTTTATGACTTCATTACAGTTATTAAACTATCAAAAATAGCAAAATATTAATGAATTTATGAAAATATTTTTTTTCCTGAACTTTCCGATCTGTAAAAGGGTAATTCTCTACCAACTAACACGAAATCGGGAAAAGTTGCCCCGACCTGATTTGCGTGAAACTATGTCCTAAGGGGTAATTTTTGTCCCTGATCACGAATCCATTTTTTGATATCTCGTGACGGAGGGGCGGTACGACCCCTTTCATTTTTAAACATGTGAAAAAAGATGTGTTTTTCAATAATTTACAGCCTGAAACGGTGATGAGATAGAAATTTGGTGACTAAAGGACTTTTATGTAAAATTATACGCCCGATTTGATGGCATACTCAGAATTCTGAAAAAAACGTATTTTTCATCGAAAAAAACACTAAAAAAGTTTTAAAAATTCTCTCATTTTTCGTTACTCGAGTGTAAAAAATTTTGGAACATGTCATTTTATGGGAAATTTAATGTTCCTTTCGAATCTACATTGACCCAGAAGGGTCATTTTTTCATTTAGAACAAAATTTTTCATTTTAAAATTTCGTGTTTTTTTTCTAAATTTGCAGGGTTTCACGAGTTATCGCGATTTTACGAAAAAAAGTTTTGAAAAAGTTACTTTTTGCGTTTCTCTTTGTTTCGTCGTCCGTGTCTGTCGCGGGTGACCATGAACGGCCATGATCGATGACGACCAACTTTTTCAAAACTTTTTTTGTAAAATCGCGATAACTCGTGATGTTTATAAGTAAACCCCTTATGTCTATATATCAACTTTGTAGAACATTGTTACACTCTAAAAAATAACCCTGAAAAGTTAGAAAAAACACGAAATTTTAAAATGAAAAATTTTGTTCTATATGAAAAAATGACCCTTCTGGGTCAATGTAGATTTGAAAAGTACATTAAATTTCCCATAAAATGACATGTTCCATTATTTTTTACAGTCGAGTAACGGAAAATGGGAGAATTTTCAAAACTTTTTTAGTGTTTTTTTCGATGAAAAATACGTTTTTTTCGGAATTCTGAGTACGCCATCAAATCGGGCGTCTAATTTTACATAAAAGTCCCTTTGACACCAAATTTCTATCTCGTCACCGTTTCAGGCTGCAAATTATTGAAAAACACCTCTTTTTTCGCATGTTCAAAATGGAAGGGGTCGTACCGCCCCTCCGTCACGAGATATCAAAAAACGGACCTCGGATTCGTGATCAGGGACAAAAGTTACCCCTTAGGACAAAGTTTCACGCAAATCGAGGATGGGTCGGGGCAACTTTTCCCGATTTCGTGTGAGTTTGTAGAGAATTACCCTATTACATTTTAAAACATTTTCCTATCCAAAACGGAAAATCGCTAGTCTAGCGACTTGGGCCTAATTTCACAAAATTGGGCGAGTGATCTAAATTAATTGAATGAACTACAATAACTCGGGAGTGAACTCCTTCTCACGTCCAAATACACTTCGCTTCGCACACGCGGACCATAATTCAACGGCTTGGCTAATTGGCACACTTATAAATTTTCGCAACTACAACAATTCCCTAAATCGTCAGTTGTGTGCTATCTTGTGATAACGACCATTTAGTTCTATTCGAGAAAATCGATTTTTAAAGTTTGATGATAAATATTTTCAAAACTATGAATGTTAGAGTCACACTTTTTGAAGCAATCGGTTCGTATACTATCGCTTAACAAACGCTCCAAGTTTCAACTTGGTTACACCAGTTAAAAGATACAGTAAATTATGTAAACAAAAATCTGAAAAGCACGTGTCACAAGTGTGTTTCGAAAGGTTGGTCTATGTCACAAGTGTGTATTGCGATATCCGGGAAACGGAAGCGAGTTCCCAAAATCGGGTTAAAGCATATTGTAGCATTTGTTAAGCATAGCAAAACGTCATCATTAACTCATTTTCGAAAATGGTATATGTCACAAGATAGCACACAGCAGACGAAATGTCTGCAATATTCGCTAGCGTACGATCTCAGATCAAATGACATTTTAAATTTTTAGTTCCGGAACTCACCACCTCACACAGTTCGCTCATTTAGGGGAAATTGAGGATCGCCCTTCATATGGGTACATTAACTCCCAATAAAAATAGGAAAATTTAAATTTCTACCTTGATTGGAATTTTCACTAGGGGCAATATTCTCGTAAAATTGTATTTAAATTAGTTTTATTCACACTTACAAACCTAAAAAAAAAATGATTTCAGGATTCAGATCAACTTAAAAAAATATAACAAAAGAGAGCAAGTATAATAGTAAGAGAAATAATAATAAGTAGATAGAAGAAGAAAGGTTGCTCAACAGAAAAATACAAATGACGGCCATCTTTTTTGTTCGGCCTGAGCATTTTTTAAATTAATCTCACTTGTTTGAGCGCTGCATAGAAAATCCGGCCTATTGCGCATTGGAGATCACCTGACGGGAACTTATAGCGCATACACATTCCATTGCGCCGCCTTTTGCACCTGTCACACATGCGAATCATTCACACCTTAAAATGAGCATGAAACACCCAGAAATCCCTGGTTTCGGCCTTTTTGACTTTTAAACAATTTTGTTATACCTTATATACATATGGTCACTCTAGATCGATCAAGCGGTAAAACTAAACTTTTTATTTTCTAAAAAAAAATCAATATCGCGAAGGACGTACTTATAAATTACTCTCGCGCGCGCTTCACTGTTCTCGATCAAACCGCGGTCGCAACTGATGGCTTCGTCCCTATCACACTAGCAAGCGAACCTACAATGCAGGTCCTACATGCACTCGATCTCACTCATCTCTGTATTCCCTGATACTAGATAATACAACTACGCATGCAATCCCTATCTGTGCTCCAACGCCTTTCTATTTAATATTGTGGATAGTAAGTTGTGCCAAACTTGAAAAAACCAAAAACAGTCTTCGTCAGTACTTTATAACGAATCAAAGTCTACGCGATGGTCCGGGGAAAATTAAATCTATTTATTGATTTGGGCGGAAATTAGGATTGCCAATCTAAGGTAATTATAATTGTGGGTGTGTTACGGGCGACTAAGGAAAACAACTACTAAAGTCGCGAGGAAAAAAAATGTGTGAGAGGATAACTAATTTGTGAATGAAAGGTATTAACTGGATGATCATTGGGAAAAAATTTGGAAATTTTGGTGATAATTATTTTGACTACAACTGGTGGATATATTGAAGTGCGGTGGCAAAATTCTTGAAACGCTTATAGGAAATTGGAGTTTTGAATTATATTTTTTGGCCATCTTTGTTCGGAAAAAATATTTCGAAACAGTGTATTGGTGAACTTAACAGAGAAAACTATTACACGACGACATACATATTAAAATAATAAGAAAAAATCTACAAAGTGTTTGTGTGTGTTATATAATAATATCTATCACAGAAAAAAAAATGATGGTAATATTCATCAGGAAATGGTGACAGATTTTGTGGCAAAATAAATGATAAATTTTGCCCCAGAAAATGATGAATTTTCATCAGTTTTTGATGAATATTCATCAGGTTCACATTTTTACACATTTTTTGTGTAATATTACTCAAAAAAAGGTAATATTTAACCTAACAAATTTTGAACATTCCAAAATTCAACTTTTTTTTTCTGTGTTTGAAAGAACGAAATATTTTAGAAAAAAGAATAAATTATTTTGAACGAATATAATATTCATTAAAATAGGTCTGAGTCCAGACTTCAAAAAGTTGTTTTCTTATTATTTTTTAGGAAGAATTGATCATGTTTGAATTTTTTTTTTAAGAAATTGCATTATTATTACTTTAAGGAATGATTTACAAAAAATGTTTAAGCCAAAAATCTAAAAGTATACACTGCAAAAAAAAAGTTCAATTTTGGAATGTTGAAAATTTGGGAGGCTGAATATTACCTCTTTTTTGTTAGTAATATTACGTAAAAATGTGAACCTGATGAATATTCACCAGAAACTGATAAAAATTCATCATTTTCTGATGTAATATTACACTTTTGTTTTGACACAAAATCTGTCAACATTACCTGATGAATATTACCATCATTTTTTTTACTGTGTATGTTATCTACTATTTTTAAATTTCAAAACTATATTGACCGCCACCTTGGCTTCAAAACCTCTAGGCAGAGTTTCGAGTTCCAAATAAACAAAAAAAAAAAAAATAAAATAACTCGCAAAATCTGACACGTCAACTTTCTAAAGAAATGAGCTTTCGTAGGCTTTCTTTTTGAATTCAATATTGAGAGTGCATTTTAAAACTACTTCCGTGAAAAATCACGAGCATGAAAAAGAAATTAATCTGTAATACCAACACATCCCTTAACGAAAACAAACGGATGTAAAGTGTCGGTAATTTCTAATATTTTTTTCTAATTTTTTTTGTCAATTTAATTAAGTTGAAAAATCTAATATTTTTTCATGTTACAGGCAACGTCAAATGAGTAAATTGTTAGAAAAACATCTCGGAACGCAGTGGTGAGCCTGTGAAATCTACTGCATTTCCAAAATTTAAAAATATAAGACTTCCGAAAGGATCAGCTTATTCCATCGCATTTTCCTGCTGAAATATCCGATTAATTTCATTTTGCAAAAACCTACCCTCAATGTCGATCTCAACCCGGTGCACAGTGGATCCAGGTGTGACAAAAATCAAAAAATGAAAGTTAAATTTCAGTAGTGTTAGTATTTTTCTATTTTTTCTCATACCTTCAAAAACTCTTTCCCAAATTTTGAGCAAGATTGGATGGAATTTGAATTTTTGGCGGCTTTGAGAGTGCAGACATTTTTGTTATTTCTAGTAGCTGAAACTTCAAAATTCGCAAAAAATATTTTTTCTTAAAACTAGCATAACTCAGCCAATTTTAAACCAAATTTGATTCTTCTGGCTGCATTAGAAAGGTATTTAAAAGTTGTTGATTTTACTGTTCTTGGAATTTTGATTGACCCCTCCCCCCTTTTCAGCTATTCAAATGAAAGAAAGCATTAACTATTTTCAAGATTTTTTCGAATTTCAACCCTTCAGGAACAATTTTGTACGGGTGTGACCAAAGTCTCGTATGCAGATTCTGTCGTGAAATTTAATGTACTTTCAGACAGTGTATAGCAAATTTTGCTCATACTTGCTCGAAAGATCAAAATTTGCATGTTTCTAAAAAAAAGTCAAAGTGGATCTACTTTACTCTATTCACGAATCGGATCAAAAGTCAGATATGGCAATCGCCTTATGATCTTTCTTCATATTCAAGAATTCAACAAATGTACTAAAATAATACTGGATTTTGGATTTCTTAGTGTACCAAGAACACCCCCTCTCTCTCCCTCGTCTTTTTATGACTTGGTTAAATATTCCTCTTGGAATAACTGAAAACTTCAACGGCAAAAATACTTTCTATTGTAAAATTTCACATGTGCTTGTGTGCTATCTTGTGACCCGTCTGCTGAAAAAGATAGGAGGTGTCACAAGATAGCACACAAGCTACGATGTGTATCTGCGTGGAGAATTATTGGAACAAAGTGATGCGGGCAGTGATGAACATAGTTAATGAGCAATTGCAAACATTTTAATGAATACCGTCATCAGGGTGACATTGGATCTGGTGGGTGAGATACAGTCATACAAAATTGCTAAAGTTTGTATGACCCAATCTCACCCCCAGACCTAATGTCACCCCTGATGACGGTACATACTTTTTTTGGTACGATAGATTTTCTTGTGGGAATCTTAACCATGCAAGATTTTTTTTCAACTGTCCCAAAAAATCTTCCAAAAAGTCTTCCTACAAGCAGTTTTTACCTTACATATTTTTATGTGCAGCTTAGTACATAAAAAGCAGAGCAGACCTTGGCTTTAGTCGTGGATGAAGAGAAGAGGGAAGATAGGAAATTAAAAAAAAAAAAATCAAAACCTTATTCTCAACCTTTTTAGTAAAAATGTATCACAAATTACTCTAATTAATAACTCTAATGCAAAAAAAGTAAATGATTTATTAATTTTGTAGGTTTATCTTTGTTTTGCACCCTAGTATTTGGAGAATATTCGAAAGGGGAACGAGATAAAAACTTGAAATGAAGTTTTCGTTGACCTCAACAAAAATCTTGAGTTTTTTTAAAGGTCCTTTAATTTATTGTGTTTCATATGTTTATAGGACCTTTAAAAAAAACTACAGAAATGTCTTCTAATCTTTTTCTACCTAAGCTACAGATACTACTAAAATGTGCACAGTTAAAATGTTATGATAATCTCATAGAAGCCAAATAACACTTTTCCTCTAATACACAAAATTTGGAACACCCTATTAACTGGACCACCCTAACGTTACTACTGTACTGATCCTGATCAACTTTTCGGAAGATGACAAAGCTGTTATTTAAAAGTGTGGTATCTACGAATTTGATTTAACAAAATTTCGGTTATGGATCATTGTGATATGGTACCACCCTAACATTTTATTTGTTAAGATTTACACACACACACAATCAAAATTCCAAGCTACTATTGATATAAAAAAATACAATTTCAGCAATTAAAAAAAATATTTGAAAAATAAATATTTATGTACCACCCTAATGTACTTAGATTTTATTTCATGAAAAAATAAATGTGTTTTTTGAATTCAGCTGCCCAAAATTACCCTAAAATGACATATTTGGTAGAATACCTGACATTTTTTAATTTTGTCACACCTTTGTTCGGAGAGGATCCACTGTGCGGTGGTGTGTGCTGCTCATGCTCCTGATGTTTGCGCCCATATGCCGTATTTGGCCAGGATTGCGTGACCAGAACATTAAACATGGCTTGGCCATGTTTACGCTGCTTCCTGGGCTTCTGCTTGGAGCTGCCTGCCTGCTAAATACGCATCGAAGGGGCAAGTTTTTCAATTAAAACGAAAGCAACATGCAACGAATCGGAAATTTCCTGTGTAAACTTGGAGTTGCTTTGGGAGTGTGGGGTTGGGGTTGCGGAATGCCAACTGGCAGCTGGTACCTGGTGGTGGCTGGGTCATGTCGTTTCGATGACGTGGGAGGATTTCCCGATTGGGTGTGCGCACGTAATAACTATTAAAGCATATACTTTTAAATGAAGTTGTTACTGATATGATATCGGAGTTGCTGGCGAGCATGCTAATTTGTTCTCTTTACAAGAGCGGAATCTGAGATGTACAACATGACTTTGCATTGAACATTTCTTAGCTTTTCTCATCTCAGACAAAAAAAAACCCAACCTTAACCAGATATCCGGTCCCAATCGGATGCCCGCTCGGTGAATCAATTTACGCGTCCCCCTACCAATCCAAACCCTCCCTGGTGAACCCCTTTTCCTGTTCTAGTTAGTTCAGCATTCAAGCTGATGATGGGTCGAGCCACATCAACACCCATTATTGGCAAGTCAGGGGGGACTTCTCACAAATGGGGCGGGAAATGTGCGGCCAGAGGTTTGGTTGGTTGGGCGCAAAATTGGATCGTCATCAACATCGCCATCATCTTCAGTCAAAACCAGCAAATCGGAAAATGGACTATAGAAAAGCCATTTCCGATGAGATTTCATTTTCAGCATCGCAGCTGAGGTGAAGAGGATGGAAAAATAGGGCGGGTGGAGATGCTTTTATCTTCGTTTCACAACATTTGGAATTGGTTTTAGGATATTTTTTCTGCTGGATGAGTGGTTGAAATGAGTGTTTTGTTTCGTATTGATTTGAAAACATTGATTTAATTTGCAATCGGACCGTTGTATTTGCTACCTAGTGCTTCTATTTCTGGTAAAATTTATTGATTCTACCCAGTGGGAGTTTGAAAACGAGGAACAAAGAATATCAAAGTTATCTACCTGGCCCAATGTACTATAAATAAACTTCCATTATGATGACGCAACCTTTATCAACCTTTACCCAAATTCTCAAAAAGGGTGCTTCACGGAAACAAAAATGAATAAGCTTCACTCCGCAACACGTCATTCCATCAAACAAAGTCCTCGTGGAAGGATTTGACAAGAAAACAAAAATCTTTAAAGGCACTATTTTGTTCAATTTCTTCTGCAAAATTAAGTATTTTTGAAAATGTTTGAGCCAGATCGGTTAAGATTTAGGGGTCACTGTTGAGCGTTGAAGTTTGTATGGGGAAATCACAATGACTTATGAGAATAACATCGCTTCAGGGGTTTAACGGCAGATGGCCCAGGTCTTGCCAAAATTTGTGCAAGTGTGACTTTCATGTACAAATTTCAATTCTCTGATACTTCAGGCCATATAATTTACATAAATTAAATTAATCTTTACAAATTAAAAGGGAAAAACTTACGTCAAACTATAGACATGTTGCAAAAATCCTGAATTTTTATTTCTCTTTTCGGAAGTCGCGTGTTCTGGCGTTTCATACAAGTGCCCTTACAAAGTTTGTACAAAGTACATGTATGTGGCCGGGTCCGGTGGCGCAGTGGTTAGCGTGGTAGCCTCTCACCCCAGTAAGGCCTGGGTTCAATCCCAGACGGACTCGGTGGCATTTTTCGAGACGAGATTTGCCTGATCACGCCTTCTATCGGATGGGGAAGTAAAACGTCGGTCCATTAGCGTAAAAGAGGTTTAGAACCTTCAGACGCCTAGAAGTGAGCAGAAACTTGCAACAGAGACCGCAAAAGACCCGGGGGTCGTTAAAGTGGATTGCTTTGCTATGTATGTGACTGCCGGTGGGTTCCAAAATACATCTTTTTAGTCTTGCTTTTTATTAAATTTCTAGTCAAATGTCCATGTGTTAAGTCCATTCCGTTCAAATCAAAACAGTATTCAAATGTATTAAGTTTCGATACAAGTGCAGATAAGTTCAACTATTCAACTATGCTGCAAATTATAACTTTTCATCTACTTTTCGAGGGTCTCTGGTCCAAGCGGCCAAAATTACGGGTCTTATTATTTCGGCCAAGGAACCCCCACTCCAATTTTAAGTCCTTTTTTGTGGGGAATTGCTGATGTAATACTTCTCGATTCTGTTATTTTTAATAAAGAATTGGCCGTTTCATCGTCCGAGAATGTAAGGAAAAGTAAGTAGTTTCATGATGAAATTACAATTACTAAGGCTACCAACTCTTGCTGAGCAAAAATCCGTATACTTTACCGATATGAAACCAGGGTATAACAAAAACTGTCAATGAATTATTTAGATAAATTAAATTTAATAAATCTGAGAATTAAATAAATAAAACTGTGTCGTTTTTACAGCTAACAAATTTCACAAAATGCTGTCAGAGTGCTTATGACTTGCACGTTTAAAAGTATTCATAAAATAAACCGTGATTTGAATCAAATCATTATGTTATTCATTTTTTTTTGTTAAACGTTTAAAAGTTTAGGAAATGTCAAGTTTGCTTTTACGAATAATATCGTTCTTAGTGTTTTTACGAACACTTTTCCAGAGCTTTTTTTTTTTATTGGAAAGGTCCTATAGCATGTGAAACACAACAGTTTATAGGACCTTTAAAAAACTCTAGATTTGTTAAATGTTCAAATGTTTTCACAAGTTTTAGAAAGCCTTTAGAAATGGAATATATTTAGTAAGGAATTTCTAAAAGAACAATTCTAGAGTTTTTTTTAAAAGGTCCTCTCAACATATGAAAGACATTAGTTCAAAAACTCTAGAATTATTGATAATCAAGTTTGAATTGAGGAAACCCCGGAAAACTCTCCCTTTTTAAATCAAACTCACAGAAAAATAAAAATTTCTGGTTAAGAAAAGCTTCGAACAAATCAAAAAAGCAATTCAATGATTAAAAAGTTGTTAAAATTCCGTACAAATCCGTATTATGCGTAAAATTCCCTACAACAATTCCGGCCTGTTAAAAATCCGCGAGGTTCGAAAATCCGTATGGTAAGGAAAAAATCCGTACAGTTGGGAGCCTTACAATTGCCTAATATTTTTGCGGTTTTGTTTTGAAAATACTTACTTTTTTTATTGATGAAATAGGGAAAGCAATAATTTGAATGCAGAATTTTGTTTTAGTTTCTTTGACTAAATCGGGAAAACAAACGTTTCGCTGGAAAAATGGAAAAATCGTAATCAAAAATCGTAAATTGGTTAAGGTTTAGGCAGGGTTGCCAGGACAAAATTGTTAACATCTGCCCGAGTAATGATAATAAATCTGACAGATAAAAATCTTACAAGTAGGGCAAGGGGAGAAAAGATACAAATTATGTCGAATGTTTTTGAATTCATAAATTAATTTATATTGTTCAATTAATTTTTGAGCATTAATAAAGTTAAATTTACATGTAAATTAAATTCAACAATTAAACTATAAAAAAATATTTTTTTGCGAAATCTGTCCAAAATTAATACTGCCCACCATTGAAGAAACGGCTAATATCCACTTTTGTCAAAATCGAGATTATCCCGCCAAGTGGTAGAGGACGTTCCAATGCATCTTCTGAAACTTGAATTTCACTAAAATATTGTTTAGTTTTGGTTGCCGATGCGAAAAACAAAACGGCTTATATCCCATTCCCCTTTGAAATTGCCGTGGCGAAGATTTGGTGACGAACACAAAAACGCGTATTTCTCGGAATACTTGATTTGGCATAATTGCCGAATCTTCAATTATGAGCAGTATAACAGAAAATAGTTTTTCATAATTCTGACTGACCCTGGAACAATTTGGCATTCCCAAATTTATTTAGCAACCTAGCAACGCTGGTTTTAGAGGCCACTGCAAAACGATGAAGCTAGTGAAAAAAAAAAAAATTGTATACAATAATGACATTTTTGAAACGCAAATAACGCTTTGGGGTCTTGAAAAAAGTTGTAGTTGATGGTCAATCATTACTTTAAAAAAAAACTTTTTCGTAAAATTCCACCACGTGCACGTTCTTTGAAATTTTTTGCAATGTTACAAAAAATCGAAACCTAAAAATTTAAATTTTTGCTCTTAAAAAATTTGCTAATGTTGGTTTATCTGAGATTAAAAATAATTATTGAGAAAATTAGAACATATTTGATGATTCGAATGCGACAATTAGAAAATATTTGAAGAAATAAAATAATAAACTCCATAATTGAGTGCTGCTGGGCTACAAATTAAATATTGATTCTTTTATTTTTTTTGCGTAAATGTTAATCCTGATTTTTTTTTTAAACTATTATCTTACCCTGACATAATGGATGATTTTGGACCAGACGTCGATTTATTAAACTCCAGCTTCAAAATTCTCAAAATCTGTCAAACTGTTCAAAGACTCGCAGAAATTCCACTCCAACAATTTCAGTAATCTTTCCTCTCGCAATCAAATGCGAAAAAGAACGACTCCCTACCGTGAAGAAATGTTTCACACATTGTTAGTGCGGTAATTTATTCATAAACAAATATTACCTACATGCTAGATCCCAAGAACATGCAACGAAAATACATTTCTCCCGATGGGAAAGCCCCTCCCAGTTCTACGTCAGCAGAAACACAAACACACGTGTGGAGCAAAGTACCAAACCAGATGAGACCCCTTGAGAGGGAGGAGGGGGTCATGCCTGGCCAGGACGATATGCTTCCGGCAATGTTCTGGACGAGTTGCTGCACATTGCTGGGACTCTTCGAGGTACAGGATTTCAGTCAACGGAATCCGACGGATGAGAAAGATGCAGAAGGGCAATGCCGGATTCCGGTATAAGCTTTCGCTGTAGCTGTTCGACCTATTGGATTTGGGGGGAAGGTCGATGGGGCGGCGTTTCGGATGTTGGACTTTGTGCTATGATTTATTTTGCTTTATTTTGCCTCCTCCAGGTTGGGTCCAGTAGAGGAATATCGAACGAAATATGCTTGCCGGAGTGGGAGATGATTGATTTGGACATTTTTATTCGCATGCAGAAATTGATCGAGGAAATCGGATTGACCTGGGTTGGAATGCAATTCTTAGGTGGGGATTTTGGATCATCGGATTGAGGTTAGAACTGAACCAAACATGCCTGCGAAGGTGAAATTTTTAAAACCTATATTTTCAGTCAGAATCAAGATTTATTTGGTATTTTTTTATTACTGCTATATACAAAGATTCACAACGCTAATTTCGCCCTTCAAAACACACCCACTAATCAATTTAATCTCGCTGCAAATGTTTGCACCCACCCGGAAAACGCAATTACCAGCAGGTATTCAAGCAGCATTTGATGCGATCAAATTTCCAGCCCCGAAAACCAATCATCGCACAGAGTGCAGCCATGCCCCACAGACACAGCTGATCCTCAAGCGTGTGCTTCCAATTAGGGCAAATTTCAAACCTGGCAACTCGACACTTGCGAAATTCACCTCCTCCTCACCGAATCCGGGTGGGGCCGCTCCGGCAAGACATCGTTTGAAGCGTACATTCAGGAATTAATTACTGTTAACCGCACACGGAATGCTTAGGAGCATGCTATTAGCAGGAAGTGCATATCTCGGATAACATCGCGCCAAGAATCCTTAAGCTGCATCTGGTTATGTGTGTGGAAGTATAGCTGTGTAATACGAAACCCACTCACACAGACAAATCTCAAGCTCGAATGTGACCATATTTCTCGAGTAGGTTTTCAAAAGATCGCAATGGTTTTCTTGAAGGTTTCAAAACCACCTGTGAAACGGCTTACACCCTTTTGAAAACCAACCCAAGATTTGCACCGTCCCTTAATTAACTCCCACCACACCGCCGTTCTGCTGTCACCACACCCATCCAAAGATGCACCTGGATGGGGAGGTGGATCCCGAATTGTAACTGTATCCGCGTGCGTTTGAAGTTGCATAATTAATGTGGCAACCCAAACTTCAGCCCCTCGAAAACGCCCACACTTGGGCACGAAGTCTCGAACTTACCGATGTCGCAACGGTTTGCGTTCTCGCTATCCCAAATTAATGCACTTCTTGCGAAATATCGCAACGTCTAGGGCTTCATTATCGACTCCTACTTGCGTGTAGAGAATGGGAGAGCATCATTCTTAGGAATTGGAAAGCGTCAACGACGGGTAGCTTTACCGAGAGTGTCTAATTAATTTTGAAATTCTGGATAAAGATAACGATTTGGTTTTAGATGATGACATATTACTTGAGTGCTACAGTGAAGCCCCCAATTTGTATCTGATTTAATTGATGTTTTGTTTACTCTACAACTTGTAATAACTTTGAAGCATTTCTGTAAAGTTATAGAGCAAAAAAAAGTAATTCATAAGTTACGGAAATTGCTTTCCGCATAATTGATCGACGCCACCAACATCGTCAGCACAGCCGGCACCAGTAACCCAAACTGCGAACAAAGCTAAACTTCGTTTACCTCGCCGCGATTAAAGCAAGTTGCTCGATTAATGCTTTGCAAGCAAAACCTCAGTACCTCGTGTGTGAGGCCCTGGGGGACTTTTCGATCACAATAAAATCAGAACGTTTTGGACAGTCAAACTGAACACTTTGGAGTAATTAATCAAGAGAAAACCACCCTTGCATAATGGGACTTTTATAACTGGCGCAGTCGAGTCTTCGCCGGAAGGTGGCTGTGCCCAGTGATTGAAGTGGTCGTTCGCGAAAATCTCGGTAGTGAGACCAAAAGTGCAAGTTAATGCGAAAAACACGGCAGTTGTTCATTCAGCAGAAATTCGTCACCAACGGCTCTGGAGATCAGGAGTGAAGCAGCCAAGGAAATTACCTGGTGAAGCAGCCACCGACCGAAGAAGATGAACCAACGTTATCCGCTGGATACTTCAGCAAAAGGCGTGATACCATTGTGTGCACATCGCGAAAAACTCAGAACCGAGTTCAGGAGCGCAGCACGACATGGATTTCAACACCTTCGACGAGGGAGACAAAGGAACAGCGTTACCCGGATTTTCAACAAGCAACAAAATTTAAAGTGAAAAAAAATCTAAATTCAAAATTCAAAAATATTTTTCCAAATTTGATAAGTTAAGTGAGTGTGTGTGTGAGTAAAAACAAAATCAGCAATTCGAAAATCAGATTAACTAATTCAGCATGATCAGATCAACTAATTTGACAAAAGGAAAAAACACGATTCAAAATTTATTTTTTTAGAAGGTGTGTGAGTGATAAAAAAAAAACAAAGAAAACCATTTCAAAATTATGCAGCAAAAAAAAAAATCAATTAATCGAGTGTGTTTGAAATTGTTGTGAGGAAACATTACAATGAAATAATAGTTTGTTTGTAATAGCTAATTACAAATCTCAATTTGTAATTCAGAGTTACAAAAGTGTAATAAATGAAGATGTAATTAAGGATTACGTAATCTTTGATTACAAATATTTGTAACACTTAATTACAAAACAGCAACAACTATAATGTTTCAAACATCACCAAAGAAGCTCGAGATATTTCAAACTCGCTGAGTGACCTGTTTGGTAGTTCTTTCCGATGGAAAATTTATGTGCAGTCGATACGGATCGGGACGATCCTTTCTTGGTGAGGGAGCAGTTACGGAAATTGCTTTCCGCATAATTGATCGACGCCACCAACATCGTCAGCACAGCCGGCAACAGTAACCCAAACTGCGAACAAAGCTAAACTTCGTTTACCTCGCCGCGATTAAAGCAAGTTGCTCGATTAATGCTTTGCAAGCAAAACCTCAGTACCTCGTGTGTGAGGCCCTGGGGGACTTTTCGATCACAATAAAATCAGAACGTTTTGGACAGTCAAACTGAACACTTTGGAGTAATTAATCAAGAGAAAACCACCCTTGCATAATGGGACTTTTATAACTCATATATTAAGCATGGAGCAATTCTAGCCTAAACAAAAAAAATCTCGTGCTTTTTACCCGACCCTCTCTCTGATTTCAATGAAACTTTGTAATCATGTTATCCTAAATTATAAAAGCCATTTTTGCACAGAAAAAAAAAATGATGGTAATATTCATCAGGAAATGGTGACAGATTTTGTGGCAAAAAAATGATTAATTTTACCCCAGAAAATGATGAATTTTACCCCAGTTTTTGATGAATATTCATCAGGTTCACATTTTTACACATTACACATTACACATCATACACATTTCAAAATTCAACTTTTTTTTTCTGTGTGTGTTATGGAACCAGTTTCACTTGAGAATGGCATTTGAGAAGGGCATAAGTTATTTCAATATTTTTTTGTTTTGTAATTTAACGATTTCTTTATCTCCAAGCCGTTGCATCGTATCAAAAAGTGGACTTGTAGGAAATTGGACGGGCTTTCCGAAAAAAATACACTGCAAAAAAACAATCCTAACAGCAAAAAAAAGTTGAATTTTGAAATGTTGAAAATTTGGTAGATTGAATATTACCTCTTTTTGAGTAATATTACCTAATAAATGTCTAAAAATGTGAACCTGATGAATATTCACCAGAAACTGATGAAAAGTCATCACTTTCTGATGTAATGTTACACATGTAATTTTGAAACAAAATCTGTCACCATTTCCTGATGAATATTACCATAATTCTTTTCTGTGCACTTCCATGAGATTTTTCAATTTTTCAGTACGAAAGTCAAATTTTATGGTGATGTCACGATTTTTTTCGTTCAAAATTTTTGAGAATATAGCCTAAGATGTTACAACAAGACTCACACAAAATTATGATGGTAATTAGTGCGTCCATCCCGCGAATTCCCGGGACAAAATTCCAGGGATTTTTCCAAAACCGGGAATTCCCGAATTCCGGGATTTTTTATATTTTGTCCCGAGAATTCCCGAAATTGGGAAAAATATCAAATTTTGGTCTGGAAATTCAGGTTTTGTTGTGGAAATAGATGAACAACAAACTAAAAACATTAAGCATTTATCCAGGGTTTTTTTAAAGGTCCTATAAGCTATTGTGTTTTTCATATGAGAAAAAAGCGTTCCGAAAATCGTGAACAATGTGCCACGAAATCTGGAACAAGGTGATATTCCACGGTACGAAAACGTACCATGAACAATTTCCATGAACAAAAAGCAAATCGTGAACAGGTGTTCACGAAAAATCGTAACGCCAGCAGCATAACGCTTAGCTTGTTATCGAAATCATGAACACTGTTCACGATTTCAGGGAACAACGTGGGAATGTGTTCACGATTTAAAGAACTCTTTTTAAATGTGAAAAAATATTTGGAGCTGATAAAAATGTTAAGTTTTCTGGATTGTGTGTTGAAAGTTTTAAGCATATCGAACAGCCGTAGTGGGCAAAATACAGTTTTTAACTAATAATGTTGGTAAGAAGCCGTTACTCACTGTGACGGCGGCTTAGGGATTGGCCTTTATTTTTTTTTAGAGAACCCCATATTTAAATGGCTGTACAACCTGCACAATAATAAGATTATTATGTTTAAAAACGTAACGTAACGCTTCTTTACAATCGTGAACTTTAGTTCATGATTTTTATCATTTCTGTTCATGAAAACGTAGTTTTTTGTTCATACAATCGTGCACGAGTTCACGATTACATGAACAAATATTTTACGCAAAAACATGCACATTTGTTCACGATTTTCGGAACGCTTTTTTCTCCGTGTATATTTATAGAACATATTCAAAAAAAACTTTAGGCATCAGCAATAATTAGACTTATAAAGAAAATTTGTTAAATATCCGTGAATTGCCTAGTGCTTTAAATATTTTCTATTTAATTTTTTTTTTTTAAAAGACTACGTTTATTTGTGATCCTAAATAAAAAAATATCATCGAATTATGACAGCTGTTTTAGTCATTTTTTTGCTTAATGTTTTGATTTTATTGATTGATTTCGGTTAAAACAGAAACAGAAAAAAAAACAATTAGTACACCGATCTTCAAATTAATTGCTCTAAAATCTCCTGTACCTATTCAGACTGTAGTCCCGATTTTCCCCAGTTGGCGGTAGTGACTTTTAGATATTTTGTAAAATATTATTAATATTAAACATGAATGTCTTAACTTATCTAAAATTTAACATTGGCTGGTATAATTTTATTTGTTGTCTTTTTAATTGTTTTTTTAGACCTTTAAAAAGATTTGTAGGCTTTTCAAGTCATGTCATATAAAAATATATTTATAAGAGACTTATTTAATTTGAATCACATTGGATTAAAATTAGTTAGAAACCAAAGCACAACAATAAACAAAAAATCTTTCAAGCTATCTAAAAACTTTTATCCTTGAAGTTTCAATTATCACCAATGAATAGAACTGAGCTAATTCTATGTTTTTAAGCTTGAAAACATGACAAATATAATGAAAACATAGATTTTGTTACTGTTTTATAGATTTCTCGGGATCCTGGGAATTCCCGGGATTTCAAAAATATTTTTCCCGTTTTCAGGGAAATTCAAAACCCGGAAAATTGCACCCGGGTAAATTGGACTGTTTATTCGAAAAGTGGTCACAGAAAAAAAACGTTTTTTTTATTTAAATATTTGTCACTAAAAGTCTTATTCCCAAAATAGGTATTTCTTTATTTTCGTTTTTATATGTTTTAAGGGACTAAAAAGACATCTTGTGGGAGCCATAGTAATCGATGGTGCAAAATCTGGTTAAAGAGATATGAATTTTTGAAAAAAATAAAAATTATCAAAAACCTGTTCAAAAAATTATTTAAAAATCATTTTTTGAAACAAAGTTTAATTTTCAATTGATTTCCCGAGTTATTGTTATTTGAAATTTTTAGAAAGCAAAAAAAAACGAAAAAAATTTATTAAATGTAGTTTAAACTTGAAAACGGTACATTTTATTAAAATATTCTAGAGTTCTTTTCAATGTAATATTTAGTATTCAATATAGAACATTTTATAGGAATCATCTTTTCATGAGTTTTTTGTAGCAAAATGTTTGGCCTGAGTTTGCGAACAAATCGTAGTATTAGGTTTCTGTAAAACTTTGAATTGTTTGCATGTTTCATCACAAAATGTGCTCAAGGGGTGTAAATACGTTTTTAAATAAAGTTTTTTTTTTCGTTTTTTTTCCATACAAACTTCAACTATCAATAACGATTCCTAAACCTTAACCTTTTTGGCTCAAAATTGAAACAGTTACTTATTTTTGCCTAGGATCAAGCCTGGCAGGAGGTACCTATTGACAAAAACTTTGAAAAATATTTGTAAAAGCTTAATGAAAATAATAAAAAAAACGTTACTTAATCCACCTTAAGGTGGTTGGTGCCTTCCTTGCATTCATGTTGTATTTTAGGTTGTATTTAAAAATTAATTTAAGAGTTTTTTTTTATTTTTTTCATTTATTTTTTATAATTATTGGTTTTACTTGAACAGCAATTTTCAATTCTTTTTTTCACCAACTCTCCGAAATAAAGGAGAAAAGTCCCATGAGTTATATATTTCAGAAAAAAAGTTCGTGTAAATCTTTGTCGAGACAAAATGATGCAGCAACATAATTAATACAGATTTTTTCCAGAAGAGACGCAGACACTGCTTAAGCAATGTGGCAACCGGGCGATACGCATGCAAGGGGGTGTGGCTGCCAATCCCCCGCATGGTCAAACCAAAATTCCTACGCATGCTGCGCGACTCTCTCCGGCCTTTGAGGTTATGCAAAAATCACCCTTTTTTGTAGCTACAAAAAAACTTTTTCTTGGCATAACTTTAAAAGTACTTCATTAAACAGAATAAAATTTAATAGGGTCTTAGGGGACCCCAAAACGAACAGAATAAGGCGGATCCGGCCAAAATCGGTTCAGCCAGTTCTGAGATAATCGTGTGGAAAAAAAAATCATGTCTACACACATTAGAGTGTAACAAAAATGACTTTTTGGCGGGCATTCAGGGGTTTGTTCCGGTGGGCATACTGAGCCCAAATCCCAAATATGAGCTTGATTGGACGTAACAGGAGCTGGCGCTCCGCCCTTCAATTTTAAATGGGATTTAACCCGTAAAAAAAGATTTTTTCAAAAATGTCAATTTTTGAGGCATTTTGGCCACTGAAGCGTTTACCAAAAACATCACTGGCGTGTAGGCCAGATCCTTGCGCATCTTTTGGTATATATATCATTGAAGTTTGGAGTATCCTGGAGCTTGGTACAGACCTTCAAAGTTTGGCATTTTTTCGAAAAACCGGCCCCGGCAAAAAAGATATGCGTCGCGTCTCGCGACGCCCGAGACGCCATTTGATTTTGCTGGGACCGATTTTTCGAAAAAATGCCAAACTTTGAAGGTCTGTACCATGCTCCAGGATGCTCCAAACTTCAATGTTATATATACCAAAAGATGCGCAAGGATCTGGCCTACACGCCAGTGATGTTTTTGGTAAACGCTTCAGTGGCCAAAATGCCTCGAAAATTGACATTTTTGAAAAAATCTTTTTTTACGGGTTAAATCCCATTTAAAATTGAAGGGCGGAGCGCCAGCTCCTGTTACGTCCAATCAAGCTCATATTTGGGATTTGGGCTCAGTATGCCCACCGGAACAAACCCCTGAATGCCCGCCAAAAAGTCATTTTTGTTACATCCTAACACACATCCCCACAGACATTTGTTCAGAATTTGATTCTGAGTCGATAGGTATACGTGAAGGTATATCTAGGAGTTGTATTTAAGAAGTTCATTTTTCGAGTGATTTTATAGCCTTGCCTCAGTGAGGTGAGGAAGGCAAAAACTTTAAAGACAAGACAAAAGATAATGACATTAGATTGTAAAATAGGCCTTAAAGAAACTATAAAAAACACGTCTTTACAATGTAAAACAAACTTAAAAATAATTGAAGAAAACATAAAACAACAGAATTAAAGATTTTCTTAGAACAACAGCTCAAAATGACCTCTTGAACAAGGGAAAATTAACAGTTTTAGGAAGAAAACTGGAGCAATTAAGCTTTAAATTAAGACGTATCTACATATTTTTTTATTGTTATATATGCATATATGGTTTAGCGAATAGAATACATACACAAATATACATAGTGGATATCGTTAGTATCCTTGTTTTTTTTTTCAAATTATTTTTTAAAACCAAGAGAGCCCAGCAATCTTTCTAAAAAAAAACTTTTAAAGCATTAAAGCAATTCCTGCATTCTTCACGAAATGCTGAGAAGCATCTTAAAATTATTTTTGAAATTTTTAAGTATAATCCCTGAACATTTTGCTCATTTTGAAATAAGCAAACTTAAAGTCAGTTATTTCTTGTAAATTTCAATAAATACCGTTCAATCCATTATTTTGCTATAACCAATTTTTAGTTTACAAAGTCTGTGTAATACCTGAAATCTTTTTCTATGTGAAATCCTCCCCTCAAAAGACCACGAATCGTTTTATTGCAGATTATCACTCATCGCCAAAAACGTTTTGCAGGTCCCAAACTCAATTTAGACGCGTGAGCGTTTCCTCCAGAGGCCAAACCCGGCTTCCATGTCACATTCAGCCAGAAACGATGATCTCCGCCAACTCGGTTCTGTTTTCCTCGGAAAATAATCATCTCTGGAAATGGAAAAAAACTGCCCTCACTCGCAACGCCCACACCCACAGTCAACAACCCCACTCAAAATAGGGTAGAATAAAAGTGTGTGCTTGTGAAAACACATTTCTACGAAAAAACACACGTCACGAAGGAAAAGTCACCTCGTTGTTCCCGGGGAAGCAAAAGTGCTTTTAGTGGCGATTTTGGACCTTGCTCTGAAATCTCTGAGAAATACGTCTTTTAATTTTTTTGTGTTCAATCTTTTCATAAAAAAAATATCATTTCGTGTATATTTGTATATTTAATCTCACATTTTTTTTCTTTCTAAAAATCAAACTATTTTTCAAAGAATGGAAATTCTTCAAACTTTTCCAAAAGAAAGTCCAAAAAAACCACAAAACCGGTTCACGTCACGACGGACACACCGACGTAACGACGGTCCACGTCCTGTGCCTGGCAGAAGGGAAAGTCTCGAGGAAAATCTGCGGTGAAAACAGACTGCCCGAGAACAAGGTGATGAATACTAAACAACTTCGCGCTCGGAATGACGAGTGGCGAATTCTTTGCGGGGTCCATTTCTGAGAAGAAGAAAAAAACTTTTGTTCCCACCATATCATACGCAGGAGGGGGAAAGTGCTTCTTGGAAGGGGGGGAGGGAAAGGGTAGGATAAAATATGGTCCTTGTGTGTGAGTAGGATGGGCAATAGGGTGACAATAAAAAAAATCGACATCAGAGATTCCCTCTGACTCGATTCCTAATGTAAAAATAAGTATCTGTAATATTGAAGTAATATTGAAGTTTATATGGGGAAAATCGCAAAAATGTATGGGGAAAAACATCGCTTCAGCATTTTTGCAGCAGGTGGCGCAGGTCTCGCCCAAAATTGTCCAAGTGTGAGATTCTTGTAGGAAATTTAATTCCCTACAACTTTGTCGAAGGGTGCAAAACGATCCGAGTTGATCCTGATTTTTGGTGATTTTTCTAGAAAAAAATATTTTCTTATATACTTCCTATATACCCCTTGTATACTTTCAAGTATATAAGCCGATTTCTTTTCATCGCATTGCTAATAACTCATCAGGATCAACTCGGATCGTCTTGCACCCTTCTACAAAGTTGTAGGTAATTAAATTTCCTACAAGAATCTCACACTTGGACAATTTTGGGCGAGACCTGCGCCACCTGCTGCAAAATGCTGAAGCGATGTTTTTCCCCATACATTTTTGCGATTTTCCCCATAAAAACTTCAACGATGAAAAGCGACCCCTTAGCCTTAACCGATTTGGCTCAAAATTGGCACAGTTACTTGTTTTTGCCTAAAGAATCGATCCAGGGGGTATCTCTTGCGATTTTCCGAAATTTTCAATTTTTCTTGTCACCCTAATGGGCAATCATAATAGTGGTCCACTTTTGCGCAGGTTTTCGGCGGACGACCCCGTGCTGAGCGAAGCTCATAAAGATGGAGAAGCTTTTGGTTAAAGTTTTCGGAATGGTTTAGCTGTGGGTGGCCGTTGGATTGTGGAGCAATGAAATAGCAGAATTTAGAACAAAAATGATTTGAATTATTATTGAAAAAAAAAAAATAATTCATCAGCCTCAACTTAGAATATTTACTTTATTGTTGAGGCCAAAATGTTCGTATTTTTCATAATTTTTTCACTATTTCGAATTTTGTACTTTTGATTTGGATGAATTATTATTATTATTATGTTGAGTTTTAATGTTCATATATGGATTTTCTGACCGGATAAACAAAATAAAATAAAGTTAAAAATTTCGTGATAAAACTTTTGGATTATTTCCTATTTGTATCTTGATTTCCTTACAAAAACAAAATCGCATTTTTTATTTTGTAAAATTTAATTTCATTTTATTTGCACTTTTTATAAATATTTTATTTTCCCTAAGGTTGTTTCTTCGAGGTTATTATCTTCTATATATATAAAAAATTTCGACGGTTTTGTTCGAACGCGCATCAGTTGATAACGGAATGTCGGATCGGAGCGCTCTTTGCTGCGTTGGGTTCGTATAAGCCCAAGGAAGGTTCTTACGCTAAAGAGTTACAACTTTGGCCACTCTGGAACCGATTCCGGAAGATCTGCAGATTGTATGGGAAAAGTTGCGTAAAATCAAATTTCGATCACAGGAGGCTGAATTATCAAACAAGCAAGAAACGTCAGGAAACCAAAAAAGGGCAGGACGAAGTTTGCCGGGAAGAGCTTGTATATATATAAAAAATTTCGACGGTTTTGTTCGAACGCGAATCAGTTCAATACGGAGCGTCGGATCGAGGTGCTTTTTGTTGCGTTGGGTTCGTATAAGCTCAAGGAAGGTTCTTACGCTAACTAATTGACACTTTGGCCACTCTGGAACCGATTCCGGAAAATCTGCAGATTGTATGGGAAAAGCTGCGTAAAATCAAATTTTGATCACAGGAGGCTGAATTAGCAAACAAGCAAGAAACGTCAGGAAACTAAAAAAAGGCAAGACGAAGTTTGCCGGGAAGAGCTTGTTTAATAGAAAATATTTGGTCTGATATTGAAATAACGTTTATTTATCCTCACCTGCCTAAGTACGTGTATAAAACATTTAAGCTTGCAATGAGCTTTGTTATTAGTTTTATGCCAAACTTTGAGTTTTTCCTTTCGATTTATGAACACAATTCCTTCACCAGAACTATTTTATGTACCTCACAAGAATGTCACCCAAGTTAACAAATCTCCCAACGCAATTGTTCGGAGTATTTTTTTCTACCTTCTTTCCATCTAGCTCGAGGAAAGTCAATGATGAGAAACCTTCTCTCCCTGAACTAAGCTTGCTTCCAAGTCTAGGTAGGAAAAAACAGCAAGTATTCCCGGCATGAAAAAAGTTGAAGAATTATGGCAGAAGATTCCGGCGAGGGCAATCTCACATCTTTCTCGTTCTCGCACTCGGCGGGAAGAAAAATTGAATCACTTTACTAGCAATGGGTGGGCTCCTCCTCCTTCTTCTAGGGACAAACTCAATGCCTCGAGGCCGGGGTAAAAGTGTTTAGATCGTGACAGTTATTACTGCCAAGTGGGAGGATTTATTGCCACAATTTTATGCTTTCTCGTTGGGAGGGGGGGAGGGGGGGGGTTGGGTAGTAGTGTCTCTGAGGACAGTATTCGTAGATTTTCGCTGGGGTAAGTCTTCATTTTCATTTATTCAGTTGTTGTTCTGGGACAGGGCCGGCTGAAAGATTGATTGTCGCTGGTTAATGGGTGTTAGCAATTGTGCTAATTTAGTGGGAATCTATATCAATTCTATGGTTGCCAAGTGGGACAGTTGAAATTGACTTGATCATAAGATCCGGAAATAAAGTTCTAACATAAAACTGTTAAAGTTAACCCAATTCCAAAAAGGATTTCCCGCCAAATGGACAACCGAAACATCTCTCAACCAGCCCATAAAACGTGCTTGTTTGTTACGAAGAATCCCTTTCTCGCCGGGCAGGCTGGCCCACTTTTCAACCGGCCATGGCAAGTCCATTAGGGTGGGACGTGAGGCGGCCAAGGTTTTCTTAAACGAGTTCTGATTAAATTTTCCTTTTCCTCAAAAGTGCCAAGCAGGGAAAGTCCCCGTCGCTAAATCCACGGTTAAATGGAGCACTTAATGGGGATCATCAAACGAGACGGTGACGGCGCGCGGCGGGCACAATTTCACGGTTATTTGGGATGGTCCATAACTCAGCAGACAGCAGCAGGGTCAGGAAAGTGCTTCCGGTGTCGGGTGAAACGGCAGACATCGGAGGGATGAATGAACTTGGAATGGTTGTTTATTGGTTAATTCAAATCTCATAGAGAGTTTTGAAATAAATTTACTTTTGAAAAATCTAAATGGGTAATTCTCCGCCAACTCACACGAAATCTGGAAAAGTTTGAAAAAGTTTTGAAAAAGTTACTTTTTGCGTTTCTCTTTGTTTCGTCGTTCGTGTCTATCTCGATAAACGGCCATGATCGACACAACCAACATTTTTTTCAATGTTTTGGTGAGAAAATTTTGAAAGAATGTGATTTTGTTTTACTGAAGGCGGATAATTTAAAATTCTTTTCATCGTAATGGCGCTTACGTCACATAGTCAAAAATCAGTGAAAACTAATGATTTTGTTTGAATATTGCTGTTATGAAACAATGCAAAAGGTTTGGAAACCTATAAAATGCTGGCAGTAGCGAAAACAGTAAGTAAAAGTAAATCTTTCCCAGTTCCTGAGGGGAACACCCTTGAAGAGTATCGGGGCCGGCATTTACAAAGCGGATTCAGTGGCAATTTCATTCTCAACTTAATGTTAACATGTTAAGGTTAATGTTAACATTCCATAGGTCGCCCCCCTTCATGAAGAAGTTTCCTACAAGATAATTGTATTAGTTTCGACGGCAAAAATGTTTTAGATAGTTTTTTGAGAGAAATATTTTTTCCAACTTTAACATGCTGCCAATGAAAAATGACGACTTGCTGGGTCAATATGTATACAGAACGTTATTGGTAGGACTCCTAACTATGATTTAAAAGAAAAATATTGGTCAATTAAAACGTGTTTTTCAAGTTTTTAGAACAGGAGGGCCCAACCTTTTGTTTTACTGGAAGCGGTGGCGGACCGGACCATTTTTAATTATAATTTTTCGTGACGAAAATAAAAAAAACATGCTGAGAGAAGTGTAAAGGCTGATATAGTTTTTAAATTTTCTCAGTTTTTATTAAACATAAAACTGGCAAGGAACACTTAAGAATGAGGATGCTCAAAATAAAAAAAAAAACATTCTTATTATTTTAACACGGTTCATAAAATTCTTTTAAATGTGTTGAAATAATCAAAAACTGTATTTTTTGCATTATTTTTCGTGTTCATACTTTTGTCCATGAAAAATATAAATTCTATATTATTCAAAACATTGAAATGAAAAAATGCTCTTGACACAACAAACATGTTTTAAGTACATTAAGAACAATATTATCATCAAATCAAATCATGTTTCAGTTTAGATTTTTTCATTTTATTGTGTCACTTAAATGGAAAGATTTGTTATCATGATAATGAGAGATTTTTTTCAAATTTATGTTTACGTTACATTGAATACTAAAAAACCGATTTAAATTATTTAAAAAAAAGAAATAAAAAAGGAGATATAAAATAGTTCGTATTTCTGAAATTTTGAGTATTTTTTCGAAAATAAGTAGTTTTGTGAAAAATTTGAATATTTTCAAAAAAAAAATTGTTATTACATTCGAAATGTATGACAAAATCCTGATCGTTTGATACCCATATTGTAAAAACTGAAATTTTGAGTATTTTTTTGGATAATACATAGTTTTGTAAAAATCTAAAGTATTTCCAAAAATATTGTTATTACTTTCGAAATGTATGAAAAAATCCCGATCGTTTGATACCCATACTGTGAAAACGGAAATTTTGAGTATTTTTTCGAAAATACGTAGTTTTGTGAAAATTTTGAGTATTTTCAAAAAATGTTGTTATTACATTCGAAATGTATGAAAAAATCCTGATCATTTGATACCCATATTGCAACAACAATATATTTTTGGTTTCTTTAGTGAAAAAAATTGCATTTTCAAAATACAGGAAAAATACGTATTTTTGTGAAAATTTTCATGCAATTAAAATTTTAATGGATAGCTGACATCATCCCAATTCCAAAACACAATAATTTTTTTGATGTTTGCATGATTTTTCATACGATTATAGCCAATGTCTCCCATATAACCAAAATCCCATAAGCTCTGTGCCTCGGTTATGCACGCCTCGGTTTTGCATCCCCCATATGCGGTGCTTAACCGATTCATGTCTGTACCTTATACTAAAGCTTTTCTAAATTATCTTACATTTTATTGAATGATGTGTTAAATGGGAAATGCCAAATAAGTTTTATTCATCATACTATAAAAAGACACTCAAAACACCAACCGATCAGGAAATCAAAGTGTCTTCTGATGTGCCCTTCAACTATCGCCCAAAGGCAATCAATTACACCCGGAGGCACTTTGCTGCACGCAAAACCCACAAGAACCAGAACAAAAATCACTTTCCTCAAACGAATGCTTCCTTTTCCTTCCACGTAAAAGAAAAGGGGAAGCAAGTCAAGGTGTCTTAAAACAATTTAAACATTCGCTGCCACTGTCTTCTGTTCTGCGCTGGTAGGATCTGTTCCGGACTTTGCGTGCAGCTCGTCGATGCATCATCGACCGACATTCGACTCTTGTTCAGTTTGGTGTGTTTGCATGTTTGCACGTTTGTTTGCTGTCATATTTGAGAGAGTACTATTTTTCCGTCCCCTTCACTCTCCCTGCTGCTGCATTTGTTTGTTGAAATTGGTCTCTTGTTGCTTCGTCGACGATTTTCCACCGATTTTCCGCTGTTTTTCCTCCTTTCTGTTTCTCCCTCGACAATTGTTTTATTTTGTTGAGGGAAAAAAATACCACAAATTGATTTCCAGCTCGCTGACTGCAATGGAATGTTCACTATTATTTTTCCTCCATTTTTATTTGCACAATTTCCCCTCCCAACCACCACCGCAGGTGAGGACGAGAGCTCTGTCAGGTTATAATGAATAATTCTGTTGTTCCACACAACCGTACCCGACCTCAAATGAGCTTTTTTGCCAAGCTCCATGGACTTTTTTTTTGCTGTTGCTGTTGCTTTCCCAGCCAACAAACCACCCCACCCCGGCCAGGGTGATCTTTTCAATTGGCCGACCACAATTCAGTGGTTCAATTAAATTATGTTGCCGAGTTTGGTTTGGAGAAATAATTCCCCCGGAAAACAATGTGGAGTGGCGGTGGGGCAAAGTGGAAAATAGGTTCGGAAAAGTGTGAATGGGAAAACAATTGACCGTAGAAAAATTAGTGATTTTAAAGAAATCTAACAAAATTGAACTTAAAACTTCATGAAAAAAACCTAAAAAAATTAGGCTAGTTTTATTAAAAATATTTCAATTATTATAAAACAAATAAATCATTTTGACAATAGTAGCATCCATTACCATAAGCTTCACCGCCGCGTTTCCGGTGTGGAATTTGTTTTTTAATTAGTTCTGTGCAGGATGTGGATTTAGCAATCGATACCAGCAAAAGCGAATGCAGGTCATAGCTTAAGGCAACGGAACGATATCGTGGCGCTTTCAGCAGCAGTTTTACAATAGAAACGTTCACTGTTGTGGCAGGGCTTCTGGTTGAACTCGTTTTAATTCAATAAAGTTTCATTCAAGTGTCTTGACAGACAATTTAAAACCAATTTGCGTCAATCATGTCAATCGATTGCCTTTTTACGGCCGATTTGACTCTCGTTATTTTAAATATTAGGTTAGCCGATGCACGTGAGAAATTTAATAAAGTGGTTATTAATCAATGAAATTACACGATTTTCGAGTTTGAAAACTTTTTTTATAAGAACTTCACGATTTCGCGGACAGCGTGAAATCCGTGAAATTTGGCTTTTTCCACGAAATCCCGTGAAATTTTATGTTTGTGTGAAAATGTAACGATTTTTCTCAAAATAATTTATCAAACTCGAAAGGAATAAAAATAAACTTATAAACTACTGTAGAATTGAGCGAGTGAATACCGTGGGTTAGTGATTATTTACGATTTCGTGGACGGCGTGAAATTCGTGAAATTTATCATTTTTCTCAAATCATTTATTTTAAACAAGCTCTTCCCGGCAAACTTCGTCCTGCCCTTTTTGGTTTCCTGACGTTTCTTGCTTGTTTGCTAAATCAGCCTCCTGTGATCAAAATTTGATTTTATGCAGCTTTTCCCATACAATCTGCAGATTTTCCGGAATCGGTTCCAGAGTGGCCAAAGTTGTCACTTTTTGGCGTAAGAACCTTCCTTGGGCTTATACGAACCCAACGCACCAAAGTGCACCTCGATACGACGCTCCGTATTGAACTGATTCGCGTTCGAACAAAACCGTCGAAATTTTTTTATATATATAGAAGATAACAACTTAATAAATATTTGATCCAAAAAGACTATTTAAGTAAATTTTATTAGTTTTCATTTAAAAAGCTTGAATATATATGTATGTCAAGTTGATATGAACCATTTGAAGAAATGCTCAGATTTTAAAGTTTTTTTTAGAAACTAACTAAATTTAGTAATGTTTTCATTCGCTGTATTAAACATTTTCCTGCTATTTTATTTGAAAGGAAAAAACGAAACTATTGGCACTACGCCCCCCGGGGCATGGCCTTCCTCTAACGTGGGATTTCTGCTCCAGCGCCTCTGACGAGACAGGAGAAACCGGGACCGACGTTTTACTTCACCATCCGATAGAAGCTCAGTGGATAAGGCGGGAATCGAGGCTGGAATTGAAAGGTATAGTTTTGAAAGAAATTAAAAGAATCAAGCTTTGTTTTATTCAAAATAAAATGAAGAGTATTTTTATCTTTGGAATCACATTTTAAAAACACATCAATTATTTTTTTAGGCCCGTTTAATTTTAACGATATCTGTTTATTAGGGTGGATAATTCCCGTGAAAGTTAAAAAATACTACTTTTTTTGTTTTCTTTTCTCACTTAAAATAAAAAATTCGATTTTGTTAAAAATTATATTATTTTTGCAAATTGATTTTAATTTAGTTTTTGAAAAGGGAGCTAAAAAACTTTAAAAAATATGTTTAATGGGCTGAATGTCGCAGTAAATTCAATTTATTTTACTCATTTTGACTGGACAAGATTGTTAAATTTTGCTTTGATATGAAATTCATTAAAATGAAAAATGATATAGCAGAAGCAAATTTGCGATAACATTTTAGCATTATTAGTCGAATATTAAAAGAGCAGTAGATTTTTTTAGTTTATTGAAGAATAAAATATAATTAAGCAAAAAAAGTAGTTTCTGTGATTTAAACATAGGATTTTCAGAATAATTTTAACATTTCTTAAGTTCCGCGAAATTTGCGTGAAATTTGGTGTTTTTAAGATGAGGTCCCCGTGAAATTTGCAATTTTTGAGCGTGAAAAATCACTAAGCCTATTCATGATTTAAGCGAGTTGAAGACGATTTTATTTCATGGTTATACTTTCGCTTTTTCATCTTAACTCAAATAATAAATTAAACAATCATAAAATAAGGAGCCAATATTTTAACTGCAATGATCATAAATTATGGGACCTGACTTGATATTCAGGCTGAAGACCGAAGGCGTGACGAAGCATTTTTTGTCTCAAGAAACGCCAATTGGGGTGGGCTGGGTTTGATCCCAGGCCAACACAGGGTATACCACTATACCACCGACTCTGGCTTTTTAGCCCATTATTGGCCAAATTTAAACATTTAAACAATAAAAAATCTTATTGCTTAAAAACATCAATTTTTGCAGAAAACAAATCCAAGAAACTCTCAAGATTACACTTCTAGTTGCCGAAATACAGCCACAGGAAGAAAAAAAAGCAGGAATATGGGCAAATTTTATTGACTATCTGCAAGTCAAATTTTCTGAGTGCAGAATTTCCGTTGAGTCATCTGCGTATAATTATTTTGGTTATTTGCTAGAACTATGATTTGATTTTACTTGCTGGATGGATGGATGGATCACTTCTCTTAAGAATGAGCCATTTTTGCAATTTTTTTTGATTTGGATGAAATTTTTATTTTACCTTTTTATGACCAAAAAAGACATTTTGCTTGGAAAAAAATAATTGATCTCCAAAAAAATATATTTTTTTTAAAGATTTTTGATACTCCATGTACATATTGAATTTGGCAAAATAACTTTTTTTCAAATCTATTTTTTCTATATTTGTTATATGCAACAAACTACATCTTTTGAGCTGTGCCACGTTTAAAAAAGCGTAATATTGAATGTTTGGCCCTTTTGAAATGAAAGTCTTGATTAAAAAAAATAAAATATTGTTTTCAAAAAGTTCGGAAAATTTCACGAATGTTTCATTTTCAAACAATGCAAATCGGACCATTAGTTGCTGAAATATCGACAATAGCAAATGGAGGGTTGATTGTGCGAGACTTAGGAAACTTCAATTTTCCTGTTTATTTGTTTTAAGACACTGTATCTCAGCAACCAGAGGTCCAATCTTTAATGTTTCTTCAGACAATTTTATAGCAAATTTTCTGAACTTTAAAAAAATAAATGGTCACTATTTAAAAAATCAAAAAAATGCAAAAATTTCCATGAAATTAAATTTTCGGTGGCTATATCTTTAAAACGGGGCCCTATAAAGTACTTTCAAAAAATTGTATGTATGAAATTTCGATTGTTACCAAAAATCAGGCCGCTGCAAATATTATTTGAAGTTGATGTCCCTCGGCTCTGACTAAAGTCGAGAGGGAGAAAGTGGGAGGGGGGAATAAAAAACATATAAAAATTGAAATTACAAGCCTAGGTTTAAACATTTGGATGATTTTTTTTTTAAAATGCATTCCAGTCCAGTTGCTTTCCAATCATTAGTTTTCAAAATATCGATTTATTGACGGACATTTTTTTTCGCAAAGAAAAAAACTTTTCATGGTACTGTGCATTGGTATTTCATGAAAATTTAAAATGTTTTCAAAGGAGTTCTAACATGCCAAATTTGATTATAAACGCAGGAAAATGCATTGTAACTGCATTTTCCGTTGAATAAACTTTAATTTTCATGAAAAAAATTAAGTTTTTAGAAAAAAAAGTGTTTTGGAGGCGACATAAACATTGAAAAATATTTGTAACGGCCTCACTATTTTTCAATAATCTATAGATTGGTTTTATAATTTTTGGCCATACTTCTCTATGGCTCAAAAGCTGCGGGGTTTTGTCCCCTAAAAAATATCTCGAGAATAAAAATATCACGTAAATAAGGCTGGTACAAATATTTTTAAAAGTTTTTGTCACCCCCCCCTTCAAAATTGGCCCGAAAAATCAGGGGGCAAAAAAAATATTTTTACAATAAACTTCAAAATTTCAATGCAAATTTAAGTGCAACCAGCTGAAATCAAATTAAAATACATTCTCCTGCATTTAAAATCATTTTTAGCATGTTTGGGTTTATTAAAAAATCTTAAGATTTTTTGAAAATTTTCGATGCAAAATCTTTTTTTTCGATACAATTTTTGTTTTTGTCAGATCTTAGATTTTGAAAACTAATGATTGCAAAACAACTGAACTAGTGTAAAATGCATTTTAAAACACTTTTTTCATTTAAATGTGAAGACTATGGCTTGTTATTTAAATTTTTATATTTTTTTATTTTTTTGCCCCCCCCTTGACCTCGGCCAGGGCCGAGGGACAAAAACTTTTTTAAATATTTGCATCGGCCTAAAGTAATTTAAAAAAACTGTCAAAATGGTTTTTTCGTGTACCTATTTTTTTCTAATGGTCCTCAACAATACCTATAACTTTGCGGACAACTTTGATCAGAAAATTCCTTGAAAAGTTACAGATTTTCGAATATTTATGGTATGGTACATTTTTGTATGGATAGCTGCCAAAATTATATGGAGACTTGTATGGGTGAACCAATGACACAAAATAGGTTCTTTGGTCATAGAAAAGGCCCCCCAAAGTTTGAGCCAAATAAGAAAGTACAAAAAATAAAAATGGTCAAAACTGGCCGGTTTCAAAGAGAATTGTTCACATGCGTTGAGTGTTCCAGTGTTGAACAGAAGGTTGATTTTAAACGAAATTTTCGTTTTAAATCTATTTACATTGTTTTGTTTGAAATGTTTTTAAACTTGCTTATTGAATTGCATTACATATCGGTTTGATACAACCATCTCTTGATTAGACAACAAATTCCTTTGTTGGCTATTAATGTTGCTAAACATTCAATAAATCAACAAGCGGTTTTCAAAATAGCGGAAAAATAGTTATGCAATCATGGTAACCATAATGAGTGATAATGAACTGTAAACTGTTACATCAGCGTACATGGTCTGATTATATTTTGATGCGTCTAAACATTGCACTGATTGCCAACATCGGGAATACTTCAAACAAACCAAGCGAGTACACAATTTTCCCAGTTCGGAAAAAGCCTCCGCGTGGAAAACACACCAGGCGTGTACCTGGTTCAAACCAGCTGGAGCCATATTCTGCACCGTTCTGGAATGAACATTTTCCACCCGACTGACAATTTCTCCCTCTTTTTGATATCAGAGTGTATGGTGGTTTGCCAAAAACTGGGCCAATAGTGCTAAAAGCTTTTCCATACTTTATCATTCAATTTCCGGTGCCGTGCGAAAATTAGAACACCACACTCGAGGGTGACGATTTCCCCGAAGGGGATTGGGGGAGGGGCAGGCAATCAATGCGATTCACGTGTCACGGAACGGGGCCTGCACGTGAAAAAGAGGGGAGGTTTGTTTTGCCTGCCAGGCGCGTGTCAACATTTTGGCGAACGGCGAAACAGGGTGTTTATTGAAATATAATTAGCGTTGCGCCCGTCCTCTGGCCGCGAATCGGCAAATATTGGTCGACGGGTCGTCACGGTTTTTCAGGGGGAAGGAAACGCTTCGTATTCGTTTCCGTATCATCATTTGGGGGATCCGTATAGACTGGATGGATCGGTTGAGATGACACCTTTGGCAGGGATGCCAAGTTAAGATAAAAGTATATTTTGCAGATATGGTTAATGTTTTTTTCCAAATTAAAGGAGTCAAAATTAGGTAAAATTAGGTAAAAAGTTGAATGCAAAATTAAGTGGAAAATGGATTTTCCGAAAAATAGTGAAGTTTTGGAGCTTTGGTGCCTTCAAAAGAGATTTTGCAAATGGAAAGGGGCAACTTTTGATTTGGTTCAAAATTAGGCTAGTTCACGATTAGGGTGATTTGGTAAATCTAACTTTTTAGGATTATTTTTTGGATTTTTTACGTCTTCTGAAAAATTGTTGGGCTAGCCAATCACAGCAACTTTGTCTAAGACACCAAAATTTTATCTAGCAATCTACGCCTTCTACGACCAAATTTAGGAAAAGCATCTGAGCAAACCTTCAAAAATCAGTTTTTTAACATAAAAATTCAGGGTTAAGTTTCAGAGAAAAGTGTCGTTGGGAGCACATTTAGAGCACAAACATTTTGATTTTCTGACAAGTCAATTTGGACTTTAGAGTCAAAAGTTACAGCTATTTTAAGGTAAAAATATGCAAATTTAAAACTCAATTATCTTGAAAAGGCGCTGGCCAAATTTAAGCGCCAGGTTACATTCGAAAGAAGAGATCTAGCACTATAAACGCTGAAAAATTCCCAGGGGTATTTTTCTTTAAACTCGAGATATCTTCATTGTCTTATTTTTCAAGGGAAAAGTGTATGAGAACAACACTAACGAAATTCGGAAATTATCCAACTACAGTCGACTCTCTGGTTGTCAATATCCAAGGGACCGTCGAGGAAGAGAAGCAGTTTACAGAATGATGCAAAATGAACACTCGATTGAAATTTGTTTTTTCTTGCTAACCAGCTATGGAAGAGAATCATGGCAACGTCCAGCAAAGAAAAACAAATAAATGTCAAACACCCTTCAAAGCTTCGTTTCTCAAAGAAAAGTGTATATGCAAGCCATGAGAAAGTGAAATTATTGACATCCGGAATAGATATTTAAAGCAAATAGAATCCAAGGGACCGTCGAGGAAGAGATTCTTCAAGCAAGAGAAAATATCGAGGAATAAAGACAACCGAAGTATGCAGTTTGAAGGGACTGAGAAATTCATCGGTACATGGGACAATATTGATATCGAGAAGATCGACAGCCAGAGAGTCGACTGTATATGTTTTTCCATGTTATTTTGCCCGCTGAATCTGAATCTGCCCTCTGAATTGAGTCAAAGTGTAAAAAATCGATTTTTGGTCATATTTTGAGTTTCTATGTAAAATTATCAGCCCAACAACTTTTTAGAAGACGAAAAAAATCCCAAAATTATTCCTAACAAGTAAGAAACTTTAATGGGAGCAACTCTCTACGAAATCGGCCGATTTCGACCATTTTTATTTTTTGTATTTTTTTATTTGACTCAAACTTTGTGGGGGCCTTCCCTATGACCAAATAAGCTATTTTGCGTCCTTGGTTCACTCATACAAGTCTCCATACAATTTTGGCAGCTGTCCATACAAAAATGGTATGTAAATATTCAAACAGCTGTAACTTTTGAGTGAATTTTCTGATCAATTTGGTGTCTTCGGCAAAGTTGTAGGTATTGTTGAGGACTATTGAGAAAAAATATGTACACGGAAAAAAAAAATTGAGGATTTTTTTATCAACTTTTTTTTCACTAAAACTCAATTTCCCAAAATACGTATTTTTTGATTTTCGAGATTTTTTGATATGTTTTAGGGGACAAAAATCCGCAACTTTTGAGCCATAGAGAAACATGGTCAAAAAATCTGCCGCCGAGTTATGAATTTTTGAAAAAATAGTGATTTTTGGAAAAAATCGAAGTTTCATGCAAAAACAAGTTTGACATTATTTTTTAATGCAAAATTGAATTTGCAATCGAAAAGTACTCTACCGATTTTATGATAAAGGGCTCCGTTTTCAAGATATAGCCACCGAAAGTTTGATTTTAGCGAAATATTTGCAGTTTTTCAGTTTTTAAAAATAGTGACCAAGAGTGACCATTTCTAAAAATATTTTTTTTGAAAAGTTCAGAAAATTTGCTATAAAATTGTCTAAGAGACATTGAAGATTGGACCTCGGGTTGCTGAGATACAGCGGCTTAAAGAAAAAGAAACACGAAAATTGAAGTTTGAAGTGGTCACTATTTTTAAAAATTGAAAAACTGCAAATATTTCGCTAAAATCAAACTTTCGGTGGCTATTATTGGAAAACGGAGCCCTTTATCAAAAAATATGTAAAGTACTTTTCGATTGCAAATTCAATGTTGCATTAAAAAATAATGTCAAACTTGTTTTTGCATGAAACTTCGATTTTTTCCAAAAATCACTATTTTTTCAAAAATTCATAACTCGGCGGCAGATTTTTTTCTCAATAGTCCTCAACAATACCTACAACTTTGCCGAAGACACCAAATTGATCAGAAAATTCACTCAAAAGTTACAGCTGTTTGAATATTTACATACCATTTTTGTATGGACAGCTGCCAAAATTGTATGGAGACTTGTATGGGTGAACCAATGACACAAAATAGCATATTTGGTCATAGGGAAGGCCCCCACAAAGTTTGAGCCAAATCAAAAAATACTAATAAAATCCATTTCCGGTTTTGGTAGAGAATTGCTCATGGGGAATGCACAGTGGTCCAGATCGCAAAATTAAGTGGAAATTGGATTTTCCGAAAAATGGTTAAGTTTTGGAGCTTTGGTGTCTTCAGAAGAGTTGTTGCATATGGAAAGGGGCAACTTTTGGTTTGGTTGAAAATTAGGGTGGTTCACGATTAGGGTGATTTTGGAAATCTAACTTTACAGGAATATTTTTGGGAATTTTTTCGTCTTCTAAAAAGTTGACGGGCTTGCCAATCCAAGCAACTTTGTCGAAGACACCAAAACTTTATCTCGTAATCTACGCCTCCTACGACCAAATTTATAGAAAGCATCTGAGCAAACCTTCAAAAATCAGTTTTTTTAACGTGGCAATTCAGGGTTAAGTTTTAGAGAAAAGTGGTAATCGGGGCACTTTTAGAGCTCTAAAAAACAAACATTTTTAGTATCTGACAAGTCAATTTGGACTTAAGGGTCAAAAGTTACAGCGATTTTAAGGTAAAAAAGATGCAAATTTAAAACTTAAATGGCTCGAAAAGGCGCAAGCCAAATTTAAAGCGCTAGGTTGCATTTGAAAGAGGAGATCCAGCACTACAAACGCTGAAAAAATCTCAGGGGTGTTTTTCTTTAAACTCGAGATATCTTCATTTGAAAAAGTCTAATTTTCAAGGGAAACCCTTATGGGACCACCCTAACGAATTTCGAAAATTGTCCAAATATATGTTTTTCCATGTAATTTTGCCCGCTGAATCTTAATCTGCCCTTAGAATTGACCCAAAGTGTCGAAAAATCGATTTTTGGTCATATTTTGGGTTTAAATGATAATTTTTCATGAAAACCCAAAATATGACCAAAAATCGATTTTTCGACACTTTGGGTCAATTCTGAGGGCAGATTCAGATTCAGCGGGCAAAATTAACATATTTGGACAATTTTCGAAATTCGTTAGGTGGTCAGGGTTTCCTTGAAAATTAGACTTTTCAAATGAAGATATCTCGAGTTTAAGAAAAACACCCTGAGATTTTCAGCGTTTGTAGTGCTGGATCTCTTTCAAATGCAACCTAGCGCTGGCTTGCGCCTTTCGAGCCATTTAAGTTTTAAATTTGCATCTCTTTACCTTAAAATCGCTTAACTTTTGACCCTTAAGTCCAAATTGACTTGTCAGATACTAAAATGTTTGTTTTTAGAGCTCTAAAAGTGCTTACCACTTCCACCTGAATTGCCACGTTAAAAACTGATTTTGAAGGTTTGCTCAGATGCTTTCTATAAATTTGGTCGTAGGAGGCGTTCGAGATAAAGTTTTGGTGTCTTCGACAAAGTTGCTTGCAAGCGTCAACGAAGACCAAAAATATTCCTGTAAAGTTAGATTTCAAAATCACCCTAATCGTGAACCACCCTAACAAACCAAAAGTTGCCCCTTTCCATATGCAACAACTCTTCTGAAGACACCAAAGCTCCAAAACTTAACCATTTTTCGGAAAATCCAATTTCCACTTAATTTTGCGATCTGGACCACTGTGGAATGGGATGGAACAAAAAATCAGCACCATGAGATTCAATTTGCATATTATATAGAGTTTTTATTTGTTGAAAAGGTGCTATAAACATATGAAGCACAATAGCTTGTAGGACCTTTAAAAAAAATTGCTAGACGAATTTATTTCAAAGAATCTAATCAGACCAAAGGGTTCTATTGTTCACTTTTCCCAATTTCAGTAACTTGGGTTTATAATTTTAATCTTTCCTTAATTATTTTTAAATGTTTTTTTCATTTGATAGATGTTCCATTTAAAAATAATGCAGAAATTAAAACATGTTTTAAAGTTGAAGCTTAAAAGTAAAACAATTATAATTGAACCAAATGTATGACAAAGAGATCAAAAGGCACTAGGTTGAAAGACAAAAGGTCCAAGGTAGAACAACGGTAGTATGTACAACTACTCCAATTGGTCAGACTTCGCAAATGATTGCTTTTTTTTTAATTGAACATAATGGTACAGTAAAACAAGTTAAAAAAACAACATCAAAAACGATGAACCAGCTGAATGATATTGTAGTTTTTAAATTATTCTACACGCAAATATCTCATGTTTAAAAAAAAGCAAATTACAAAAAAAAATATGAAAAAACTTGGAAAAACTAAAAAGTTTACTTTGAAATAATAAAATGAGTTCAGATTATTCCTGTAGTAAAAAAAAACCTCTCATGTTTGAACAATGTACAAATTATCTATGAATAAAGTACTCAAAATAATGGACTCACTAGATTTGTCAAAAAAAAAAAAAAGAGAAAAGGTACATTTGACCTTATTTCCCTTTTAACATCAAGTCTTTCGACTTGTTGGCCTTACCTTTTGTCATTTCGACCTTATGACTTACATTAGAACCGTTAGATTTTCTTTTATGTTTTCCAGTTTTTAAGTGTTTTCATAGCTTGTTCGTTAGAGATGATAGATTAAAAGTGTATGTTATAAACAAATCCAGATTTTTTTTTTCTGAAGTAAATACAAATAAAATGTTTATATTAGAATTCAAAATAAAAATAGGCAGCTCTCAGGTCTGGCAACTCTTCTTGATGATTAGAAAAGGTGTCCTGCAATGACTGGACGCAACGATGATGTTGGCCATAATTTGGGTCCGCACAAATCGTTCCTGGTGCTTAAAATTTAACTGTGATAACAAATAAACACTGAAAGCCTAAAGCATCCAGAAGATTGCGTTATGTTTTGAAATTAGACAATTCACTATAGACATTGGTTCTGAAGTTTTGATTCTTGAACCAACATTCCCAGTGTGTCCCCAAACACAGTACGCGTCATATCTGCTCCTGGATGAGCCCTCTTTAACTTGATTGGCGTTCGATTTAAATACAAATTGCCTTGGGCCAGATTCTCCCCCTCCATATCCCAAAAACAGAAACAGCAGGTGTTTTCTGGCTGCACTGGCCGCGGTTGATGACCGACCGGAACCGGATGACAATCCAGTCACAGAAGCAGCTGCATATCGGCCGGTTTCCGGAAAGCATCGCCGAATGAGTGGCGTTTCCTGCGGGAATTTTACGCCTAATTAGGCACAGTCATTCATTTGCATTTTTAAGTTCCCGCCCCTCCTCTAACACCACTGTTCAGGTGGTTGGTATTAATTGGGGGTGGTGGTTTTATGAGGTGGAATGTGAAAAGCAGTGATTTTGAATATTTGATAAGAAATTAGCAAACAAATGAAGAAAAATAAAGTTCGATTCATAAGTTAATTTAAAAATTACAAGAAATTTCTTTAACTTCTTCAAATATTCAACATTTGTCCAACAATTTTTAACATTTTGATAGGGGTCACTTCAGCCACACACGTGGCACGAACGTAATGTAAGTGAAGTGTCTTCATTTGGGTTGTTGGCCACAAGTCACACAAAGAGCCGGGAGAGGCGCCCCAGCATTTAGGATGAGCTTTTGATCTATTGCTACGTGCTGGGAATGCCAAGTTTGAACCCCTGCCCACTTTTTTTTTGTCCAGAACAGACAGAAGCGAGGAAAAATACGTGGTCGGACGGGGTGACATTTATCCATTCTTTGGTGGTCAACGGGTTATCCCTTAAAGAACTAAACTTGATAAAAAATGTATCCAAAAATAATATTTAATAAAAATTAGAAATGTGCAATAAATAAACAATTGCAATTTCAATTAAGTCTCTTGTCAAAATGAAACAGTAATTACAAAATGACAATCAAGGGTTAAACGGAACAAATGAACCGGTTGGTCTGAAGAAGTGGCATCCAAGAAACGGAAACATCGCCAAAATGAGCTGGAAGCAATGCGTCGTACTGTGTGCACGTGTTGAGGGGATTCTTATGCCGTGGTCCTCGAGGCAATTGTGGTGTACGGGTCGTGCTGGTGTCACCATTCGAGACATGTCCTTGTTGGAAGGGACTATTGAACTTCATTTTGCTTGTTGCAATGCTTAAAAGGAGAAATTTAATTTTTAAAGATTTAAAGAATATTTATAAAATACACTCTAAAGAATTTCGCTACAGGTAAGGTATTTAAAAAGTGGAACAAATTATGTTCAAATGGCTTCGATTGCAAATGCATGTTCAAAGATTCAATTACAATTCACTTCCTGCAAATCAATTGAATCAATAACTGAAGAATACAAATTCTAGTTTTCAACATGTCAAGTACCAACCGAGCAGCTCCCGCTTCAGAGAACTGGCAGGCACATAACTCAATTTATATCAGTCTGTCGGAGCGTAATTACGGGGCTTCCATCAAATCGAAACCTCCGGATTGGTTCGTGGCTTCTGTTTTCCAATAGGGACTTGACAGGAAAATTTATTCCCATATTTTACAACTCGCTCGCAATATAAAACCCCGCACAATAATCGAGATCCGAGTGCAGCTGCCTACACGGTACAAGGTTTCTATTTTGGAAATTGATTTTATGAGTTTTCAGAAATTTTGATAATTGACATTGTGTCTATGATTTTAGCTGTAAAATTTATTTGCAATTTATTTGTTAGAATTTGAAAAAAGTTACAATATCACTAACCAGTATGGCCTCACTTCCCCTAGATGAATTTTCATAAAAGCATTCACGGAATCGTCGGAATGAGAATGCAATAAAAAATTGATTGACTTTTATGACATGCAGCCCCCTCCTGACTCTCAGAGCGAGGATCTGTGTGCCCCAGTAGTGCAGCTTCGGCGAAAAAAATAAAACAGCCGTCGCGATCCACGCCCTGGAAAGCCCGGGTTGAGCTCGGAAAAATTTATTCAATCTGAAGTAATTCGTTGTTTATCAAAGCCATACATGCGTTAACGAGACTGATTATTACACTTGTTTGGGCAATTTATTTTGGGAGGGGTTTCATGGAGAGAAACTTTCGTTTCCGATTGGTACATTGTATTGTTTTATTTTCGTTTAATTAGGCAACTAATTTGGGCTTTTGCAAAATTATCAGTAAAGATTCATATTTAAAACTAGAATGGAGTTGAATATTTGTGAAAATATTTCTTTATTGATTTTTGTTTAGTTAAATTTTATCTCAGCAATGGCAAATCATTTTCCTGATTCTTTTTAGCACTCATAAACTAGAGAGAGTCCATTAAATATTTAGGAGTAGATTCTTTTATTTTTCCACAACGTATGCAAACGTATCTACCAAAAGGGTGTTTTTTTATTTGATTCATTTGCCATTAAAACTATCAAATTTTTTAACAAGTTTGATAGCCATAAATGTCAAAGAAGTCCAAAAATTCAACATATTAAAAATTATTTTCAAAGTACTCTTTGGATACACATTAAAATCGAAATCATGAGTACGGTTATTCTGATAAATTTGGTGTTTTCAGCAAAGTTGAATGTATTGATGCGAAGTATTCAAAAAAAAAAAGTTACACACAGAACAAAATTCTATCAATCCATTTTTAGATAAGCTTGAGATGACAAAAAAGACATGTTTTGAACAACACGAGCTGTGTGAAATTAATTTGGAAGGGATGCGATTTTCTTTGAAGCTTCATGGTTATCTTATGCATTTTTATTTAAAAAATGTTAAATCATTATCTTTTATAGGAGCGATTTTTTTTAAATAAAAAAGACTTTGTGATACACATGTAGGAGCATGACCAAACTTGACAATCAGTTACTTATTTTTAAGATAAAAAAAAAATTATAATAAAGTTTCAACTAAGAAAATTTAATTTTCTGAGAAATAATAAATTCTCTGAAAAAAGAAGAGCATTAAAAATCCATGAAAGACGTTTGAAAGGCAAATTCTCTAAAAATAAACACAACCTCAAAATATTTTTTGTAGAAAGGAACCGAAAAGTTTATTTACAAAATTTTCTCTTTTTTGCATTAATAATCGAACCAAAAGTTTCCGAGTAATTGATAGAGTTTGAAAAATTAGGGCTTATTCGATGACAGCAGTCCGAAAAAATCTTATGATGTAAAATGTTTTCTTTTCACTTATGAACACAATTTTATTCAAAAAAAAAAAGGAATAAAAGTCTCGAAAAATAATTGAAAATTTTGAGAGAATTACTCAAGGATTATCTGATCGAATTTGTGTCTTCGGGAAAGTTGAAGGTTATGGCTAGGGATTTCAGAAAATAAAACTAACTATTTAAAAAAATAGCTATTTTTAATTAATTTTTTATCTTCTCAAAAGATGAACTCCTGAAATTTGTTTAACTAAAAGCCTATTTTTTGCTAGAATTTTAATGAATTTGATACAGTTAACCGGGGTGACATTGATACACCCAAAGGAAAAATATATCTCAAAATCTGCAACAGTGGATTTGCTGCAGAAAATGTCATATTTTATAACATTTTTTTTTTTTTTTTTGAAATTAAATATGTCTTTATTGAACTTTCTTATAATAATTACATTTCTTTTACATGCTAAGTGGTATGGCCTAATGCTCTTCATCTTTGTTGTATTTTTCGTTTTATTATTAACTGATCACATTTGTTTTATTTACTTCAAATTGTTTTACATTATTGTATTGAATCGAATACATTTGGGTAAAAAAGAAAAAATCACTTTAAAAACTAATCCTAACTTAAAACTAAAAAATGTAAATTCATTGAAATATTCAAAATCACTAGAACGAGTAAACTACGAACTGTATTTTAAGATGAATGCTCCAAGAGTTCTTACTTGTTCCTGGCGAGTTTTGCAACCACGCAGTGTTGTTGTCATCTCGATGAAAATGTTCAAAAGTTCTTGTGGTGAAAACAGGTCACTACTGCCTTCACCCGTTGACGTTGGTTGGTTTTCCTTCGGCTGCTGACTGAAGCCTGGAGGTGTTGTATTCACTGCAACTTTTTGCCGCTGATTCAACGGCAATGGCTGCAGATTTGGAACCACTCGAACAGATCCTGCTAATGGCGACGCCAAAGCAGGAAAATCCACGTCCGTGTATGCTGGTGGTGTTTTGCGACGATTTGGTTGGTGCCTCGTCGTCGCTTGCTGCCGAATTTTCACAAACTCAGCTCGTTTTGGGCAGCTCCGATTCTTGGTCGAATGGTCGCCGCCGCAATTGAAGCATTTCGCTTCGATGTTCTCGTTGATTGTTTCGCAAGCTTGAGTTTTGTGCTCACCTCCGCAGGTTGCACAACGACTCTTGATGAAACAGTTCCTTCCACCATGTCCAAACTGCAAACAGTTCGAACACTGTGTCACGTCACGGTGCACTGGACGATAACGTTCCCAAGTCACGATGATGTTGAAAATTGCCCGAACTGCTTTCAGCTCAGAAGGCGTTGTCGATCCTTTCTCGAGATGAACCAGGTACAGTTGATCACGATACTTGATGTCCTTGTTGTGTCTCGTCATCTTGAAGACTTCGATCACGTTCAACTTCAGAGTTTTAAGCTCTTCTTTCAGCACACTCACATCCATGTCGTACAGGCCACGGAGGACCTGTTTCATGGGGCGTTTACCTGGATCGTCATGGCTGTAGTATTCAATCTTTGTGTTGTTCAGGAAATCCCGAACGTAGTTGTAATCCTTTCTGGTAGGTAGCAGAATTTTGAGTCCATCAGCACACAAGCGAATGGAAGCTCGTAAAGCACCAGATTTGATAAACCCGGTCAGCCACTTTCGCACCGAATCCGATGACGATGTTTTCACAAAAATGGGTGGCAACTTTTCCTGTCGTTCAAATTCTTCCTTCTCGCTCACGTCCACAGGGAGGGTAGCGAACTGGTTTCCAGACAATTTTTGAGCGTCCTTGCTCAAACTGCCTGGCTTTGCAGGTAGCGCTTCGGCATTCTTTAGCTTCTTCAAATCTGCCGATCCTGCTGGTGAGGACCGCCTCTTTTTCTTGCCGTGAGGCATTTTTGCACTTTTAAGCACTTTTCAGGAGCTAAAATCCAGGAGTACCTCACTGATTGGTGGTCCACAAATGAATGAATTTTATAACATGTTTTGCAGCAAGCCCCTAGATCATTTTAGCCCGCGTGTAAACATTTCAACGATCTGCAGTTCTCACCAACACATATAACGCTGGCCCGTCCCCGAGCAACACTCCAAAGAGAAGCATATGTTGGTGCTCTTTCACTCACTTTTCATCAAGCGTCCATGGCGCGGTGGTAGCGTGTCGGATCAATAACCAAGAAGTTAGTGGTTTAATCCTCGTTCTGTTAAGTGTTTTTTTTTTGTGGAATACAACCAAAAAGCCGTCGATAATGTCGATAATTGTCGGTAACGGGCAAAAATGTCATACCCCCATATCGCAAAAAATGCATGAGGACAGATTTTATGCAGATTCTGATATACTTTCATGCCGCCATGCATCACAATCATGCGACCGCCGTTTGGGTGTAGGATTTCAATTTATTTTTGGAATATTTTCCAACTGGTAAGGTTTTTCTCTAGATTCTTATTTTTAAAACATGTACTGGGGTAGGCCACTCAAAGTCCATGCACTATTTTTGGAAAAAAAAAACCCTTTTTCAATGACGTTAAAAAAATACTTACGTTAAAAATTCTTCGTTTGATTTCCGAGGTTACTTTGATAGTCAAAGTTTTTCTTGTTATAAACTGATTTAAGTTGTTCAATTATTATTTTTACGTCAAATGTATCATCACTAAGGTTGCTGATATAGTTTTAAGAAAAAAATCAATGTTTATATTTAGTTAGCCAAGTTTATAAGCTTTTTAAACAAATAAATATAAATTTCAAGGAAAATTTTTAAAATGTCATAATTTTGCCTGAAATTTGTTTAAGCTAGTTTTGTTTATAAAATTATTGATTGAGCCAAAAGTCGGTGAAAATGTTTTTCATGCAAAAATGACTTTTTTAAATCACTAATAACTTTTCAGGATCGAGTTTTACAGCTTTGGTGTGTTCCGCAAAGTTGTGGAGCATTAATTTTCCAATAAGAATCTTACTTTTGTGAATATTTGGATGGAAGTAGCGCACCCTGAAGACAAAACCGTAAGAAAATTGGGGTTTTCATACAATTTTTCGATTTTTTCCATACAAACTTCACCTTCGAGTACCAATGGGTAAATGTTGACCGATTTTGCTCAAATTCTGTCCAGAGTCTTAATTAGGTCAAAGAACAATATTCAGCTTGTGGAGCGGTGAAAAAAGTCCCATATTCTAGGCACCCTAAATTAAAAATAACTAATTGTAGAAAATATAGGAATTCAAAATAGTTTTCAAAGGCTTTTTTTTATTTCTACTTAAGAATGATATTTCTTCATTAAAAAATAAAGTTAAGCAGAAATAATTCTTCAGTTCTATTGACAGTTTTCTACTAAAAGAAATTACAATTAGTTATAAAATTTATTAAAATTTTGTATATATTTTCGAAAATTAAGAAAAGAGCTGACTTCTTCATATAATAATAACTTTTAACTCAATTTATTTTATTTCAGAGCTTTTTTTCATTCACATTTATGTGCTATGGGTTTCGTATGCATATGAGAACTTTTGAAAAAGCTTGCTAAAAATCAGTTTCAAAAATGTTACAGCGTTATATTTCCGATATACCGTCTGTGGGGGTGACATTGGGTTAAAGTGATTTTTTTTTAACGGATTTTACCATTTCTCAGGTTCTTATCAATGAAACTAAATTCTGTTAAAAGGGTTGTGTAGGGGAAATCTTAAGATGACTTAGCTGAAAAAATCTTGTTTCTTCAACAAATCCTGACATTATGACAGCTGTCTAAAATTGTGCTACGTTTTTGGCCAAAAATGACCTCTCGAAAAATCATCTTTTTAATATTTTTTGTTGGAATTGCCCGAAACGTACCCAAATGTTTGAAAATCTCTATTTCAAACATTGTAGCATGTCAATACGATCCCTCGAATACTGTTTTATGACTTTTTTTTACCATATCTTTGTTGAGCATCATTTTAGTTTCATTCGACCCAATGTCACCCCCTCTAAGGGGTTAGATTGGGTCAATTTTCAACCATATTTTGGGAAAATGTTAGTAAACTATCTAAGAACAATTCTACTTTGAAAGATTTTCAATGTTAATCGTTTTTTGACCAATAGTCACCCCCACTGACGGTACACAGATTCAACTGGCCTAAAATTGCCCTTCAAGTTCTTCCCTGACACTGCAGATTTATTCCCTCCCTAACTGCGCTCAATTCCTTGCGCCATTGCGAACAAGTGTCGCAATAGTTTATATGCAATTTCACTTTCCAATATTGTCGCTGCCATTTTTCACCAGGACTAACGTCTCCACAATTCTTCCTTTCTCTCTCTTCCACCTTTCAGATATCCAGCATAAATCCGCACACCGTCAGCTGGCTGGAAGCGATGCGCCAACATGTGTGTGACAACAAGCCCCACGATGTCGGTCGGGCCAAGTGAGCCGGAAAATTTTTCCCCTGCTCCGGAAAAGCCACTTTTTATCAATATTCACAAAACGATAAAAATAAGAATAAAACATAATCTCCGTAATTGAACTTGCTAACATTTGTCAGCACAAAAAACTTCCCTCCCCGAAAGCGACGTGGCAAACTCACGTGGAAAACACCGGAAAAGTCCCACGGTCCCACGTGCTTGTATCGATGCAGTCCATCACACCGGGTTTCCCTCCCTTGCTGAGCAGCATCAACCAACCATAAAATAATAATCATAATAATAACAATAGTAATAATAGCAATCTCCCCAAAGTCGTCAACGAATACAACGATTTCAACCGGTGTGTGTTTTCTGTGTGGGGGTGGTGAAAAATCTGAAAAAAAAAAGAAAAATCCAACGCCATCCGGAAAAGTCAGTGTGCAACAGTGAGCAGTTTGTGCTTGTGTGTGTTTGAAAGTGGGTGGTGATTGGAAAAATCCAAGCAAAAAAAAGCTAAACGCGAAAAAAGAAAAAGTGTGCAGATTCAGCTCCCTTCCACCCACCTTGGGGGTTGGGTCGCGATGGAAAAAATGAAACACCGCCGTGGCGTCGCATTCAAATTTAATCAAGTGTTGCACATTATATTTATTAATATATTTATCGCGCATTTCACACTCGGATTACAGCAAACGGCGGCGACGACGGCGGCCGACAAGGAGAAACATGGTAAGCGGATTACACATTACAGGGGGAAAGAGACGGGGTGGAAATTTATTGGTTCATTGAATTAAGTTACATACATTTTATTTATTGTTTGAAAGGGATTGTAATGAATGGTGTAAAGGAAATATTTGTTTCATAATGTTTCGATGAATTGAATTGTTTACAGCAAAAAACAAAAATACTTTTTTTGCAATTCCGTCGTGAAACTACTTACTTTTCCTGTCATTCTTGAACGACGAAATAGCCTACTTTTCTGTACCAAAAATAACAGAATCGAATAGCAACAATTTTCAAAATAAATGCTGAAAAGCTCTACTTTTCAGCACTGAAATGGGTGCTGAAAAGTTGAACTTTTCAACACTTGTTTCGAAAAGTAACACTTTTCAACATTTTTTTGACTTAAATGATTTATTGACAAAATACATGAAAATTTTACTTAAAATTTCACTCAAAGGGTGTTTTTCGGAATTACAAAAAATGTTGTATGGAACTCGTTGCAAAACTTGATTTTTTCAGCACTCTTCGTATTTATCCAACTCGGTGAACCTCGTTGGATAAATGTACGACTCGTGCTGAAAAAATCCTCTTTTTGCAACTTGTTGCATAAACTACTATTTTAGATCAAGGCATACTAAAAGTTTGTCAAGGTAATAGCATAATAAAAACACAATTATCTAATTTAAACTTTTAGTTGGCTTCCAACGTTTAATTTATATTGAACCTGAATCTAGACATTTGTTGATTAGAACATAAAAAGTTATTTTTTCATTGAAATTCTTTACATGCACTCACAATAAAAAAAAGTTAAAAATAACTCAATAGAAAATTTAGAAGAATTTGGATCCGATGGGCAAATAACATAAATAAAAGCTTATTTTTTCAGACGCAAACAGACTTAGAAAACGATCACTATTATTGAAATGACGAGCAAAGTCAATATGAAAATTCTCTTTATCTAAGTTAAAATAAGTTCCCCTATATTTATATTGAAAACTCATAGAAAAGCCTTTTTACATTTTCTTTGAGGGTCCTGTTCAGTTTAGAGCATTTCATGAGAAATTTAACGAAAAATTAAATAAAAATCGTTTCATTTCAACAAGCCTAGATTTTTCGTCCTTCAACATTTTTTTTTCCTTAAAAACCTAACAAATAACCTTTCAATTGAGTGCAAGAGAGCTAGAGTGGGTTAAGTCGAACTCCTTGAAAACCTTAAAGGGTTACATACATCGATGCTTGTGTGCTCTCTTATACTAACTGACATTTTGGTGGTTACGAGAAAATCGATTTTTTAACTTTGAATTACTGTTTCTGGGAAACTATTCGACAAACAATTGTCTTAATAATTTTAAAGTATGCTCCTGACATAACTTAAAGACATGGTAAAATATGAAAACTTTTGAAACGCAAAAAAAAATTTGGCAGAGAAATTACGAAAAAAAAATCACGCTTGCAATTAGCACAAGTGTGTCTTGAACAGTGATTTGTATGAGTTAGCACAAACGTGCACAGGGCGAATTTTGCAGTTGAGCTAAAAAGCTTCTTCGATGGCAGAGTCGTGTATACTTCCAACGTGGCACTTGGTACAAAAGTGCGTAGAGTCATTTTATTGTAAAAATAGTAGTTATTTGTTGTTTCAATGTTTTTTGCGTAGTAACTTTGAATTGTTGCTAGTTAAGGAACATTTTTCTCAACAATACTTTTTTAATATACTTGTTTATCATTAAATTTAGTGTGAAAATTGCAGTTTTTGAGAGCAACTACCGTTAAAACTTGAATTTTATGAAGAAAAACTTAGTGAAGTGTAAGGTTTCATAAATATAAGTATGATAATCCATGATATAGCTTCAATAAGACCAAGTATGACGAAAACCGAATAGATCTACGCTTACAAACAGAAGAAAAAGATTTTGTAAAAACTTTGAGCTAGTTTATTTTATTTCCATCATGTCATACGACCTTTTTAGAAATGCGAGATATCCAGGACACAACCCCTAGAACTGTTATGGTAGATTGCAGTTAGAACAAGTGTATCTCTTGCAATGGATTCTTGGTTTGTATCGAATAGAACAAAAGTGCTCCAAAAAAAATCAATGCTTAGTCTTTGAACATGGACGACCCCTACAGTTGTGCTAAGTGTGCACAACTACGTGAATGATGTTGTTACGTGTTTTTTTTGGTTTGGACGACCCCTGCAGTTGTGCTAAGTTTGCACAACTACTTAAAAATGGTTTAAATTGGATATTTGAGTTAGGCTAAGTTTGAGATTGGTTAGTGGATGATTTTGTTACATAGTTTTTTGGATTGGACGACCCCTGCAGTTGTGCTTAATGTGCACAACTTCTCGAAGGGTGTTTGAGTTGGATATTTGGGTTAGGCTAAGTGTGACATTAGCTAGTGGATGTTATGTTACGTAGTTTTTTGGATTGGACGATCCCTGCAATTGTGCTAAGTGTGCACAATAAGAGTTCCCAAATGAACCGGTTAGGCTAGGTTCACCTATTGATTCAGCTTAAACCTCCCTTTGTGGTTCAATCCTGGTTCAGTGAACCATGAACCATTCGTTACACCGTGACATTAGTTACACCGAACATACGTTTCACCGTAAAATTCGTTACACCGCAACATTCGTTAAACCGCAACATTCGTTACACCGCAACATTCGTTACACCGTAACATTCGTTACACCGTAGTATGGTTACACCGTAACATTCATTACACCGCAGTATGGTTACACCGTTACATTCGTTACACCGTAGTATGGTTACACCGTAACATTCGTTACACCGTAGTATGGTTACACCGTAGTATGGTTACACTGTAACATTCGTTACACCGCATCATTCGTTACACTGTATCATTCGTTACACCGCATCATTCGTTACACCGTAACATTAATTACACCGTAACATTCGTTACACCACATCATTCGTTACACCGTAACATTCGTTACACCATCACATTCGTTACACCGTAACATTCGTTACACCGCATCATTCGTTACACCATATCATTCGTTACACCGTAGTATAATTACACCGTAATATTCGTTACACCGTAACATTCGTTTCACCGTAACATTCGTTACACCGTAACATTCGTTACACCGTGACATTAGTTACACCGTGACATTCGTTACACCGTAACATTCGTTACACCGTAACATACGTTACACCGTAACATTCGTTACACCGTAACATTCTTTACACCGCAACATACATTTCACCGTAAAATTCGTTACACCGTAAAATTCGTTACACCGTAACATTCGTTACACCGCAACATACATTTCACCGTAACATTCTTTACACCGTAACATTCGTTACACCGTATCATTCGTTACACCGTAACATTTGTTACACCGTGACATTCGTTACACCGTAACATTCGTTACACCGTAACATACGTTACACCGTAACATTCGTTACACCGCAACATACATTTCACCGTAACATTCTTTACACCGTAAAATTCGTTACACCGTATCATTCGTTACACCGTAACATTCGTTACACCGTGACATTCGTTACACCGTGTCATTCGTTTCACCGTAACATTCGTTACACCGTAACATACGTTACACCGTAATATTCATTACACCGTAGTATGGTTACACCGTAACTTTCGTTACACCGTAGTATGGTTACACCGTAGTATGGTTACACCGTAACAATCGTTACACCGTAACATTCGTTACACCGTAACATACGTTACACCGTAACATTCGTTACACCGTAACATACATTTCACCGTAACATTCGTTACACCGTAGTATGGTTACACCGTAGTATGGTTACACCGTAACAATCGTTACACCGTAACATTCGTTACACCGTAACATTCGTTACACCGTAACATTCGTTACACCGTAGTATGGTTACACCGTAACTTTCGTTACACCGTATTATGGTTACACCGTAACATTCGTTACACCGCAGTATGGTTACACCGTAGTATGGTTACACCGTAACATTGTTATACCGCAACATTCGTTGCATCGTAGCATTCTTTACACCGTGACATTCGTTACACCGTAATACACCGCAATTAAAACATTTTTTAAGCCGTTGTGCACACTTAGCACAACTGCCGGGGTCGTCCAATAAATAAAACTACGTAACAACATCATCCATTCACCGATATCACACTTAGCCTAACTCAAATATCCAATTCAAAAACCCCCCAAGTAGTTGTGCACACTTAGCACAACTGCAGGGGTCGTCCATTAAAAAAACTCTGTAACAATAACATCCACTAATTAATCTCACACTTGGCCTAACAAAAATATCCAATTTAAAACATTTTTAAGACGTTGTGCACACTTAGAACAACTGCGGGGGTCGTCCTATCCAAAAACTACGTAACAATAACATCCACCTACCAATGTCACACTTAGGGGTTATCCAATTAAAAAAACTCTGCCACTAAATAATTATTTGACACACTTCGTCTAACTTGCAACTTCTTCACGTATCCAAATGTGCACACTTGTGCTAATTGCCTTCCAAAATAGTGCTCCATAATATTGCTCAAACTAGTAAGGACACCTGGCAATTCACCATAATATTATAGTGTAATCGTATTTTTATGGATTTGCGTGTTTTCAAAAGGTCAAGCCATGATGAAAATAAGAGAGCACATCCATGATGCGTTCGAAAATGTCAGTTAGTACAAATGGTTGCAGGGCGATATCTCCGCGTAGGAAACGAATTTTTCAGATCTGTTAGAAGCGTTTTGTAGGGAATTTAATTAGCTAAAAGATGTCATCATTAACTCATTTTGGCCCAAAAGTCAGTTAGTACATCAGAGCACAGAGGCATCGACATGTAGAAAATCTCAATATTTCATAATTCCAAATATTTATTAAATCCTTTAAAAAGATGAATTCCAATCAATCCTGAGTGTTTCATGTTTCACGATTTAAGTTTAAACTTTTGCCACGTGCAAAGGGACTGTCAAACTTTGGGAGCGATTTTATCGGAACACCGAGTTGATTTACGGGTGCCACGATATCGCGAGATGAGATGGACCAAATTGGCTGAAATTTGGGGTGAAGAAAATCAAGACATATTCCGTGTGCATGACGAAGCCCGATTTTGAAATTTTGTTATTTTTTATAATACAAAAATGAAAAACTGACGAATTTTTATATGACAAACACAAAAATATTTTTATCTTTTTCTATTTTTTTTAAATTTGCCTTCATCATGCACACGGGACCGGTTTAATGAGTAGGGGAAATAAACCCATTTTAAGCCTAATTAGCGGTCTTGTTTGAATGATGCTGGATAATCTGGAGTGTTCCTTGAAATTCAGTAAAACCAAGTAGGGGAAAGTGGGGAGACTTGATCCCCGGGGACACTTGATCCCAAGCCTGTATCTCGTCAGCATGTGGGTAAAACAATTAGCTTTGTTCTAGAAAGTTGTGCGAAATTAACTAAAACTCATTGTAGAAAACAAAGAAAAAAATTAAAAAATGTCAAGATGGAGTTACACACATTTTTCTAAAACGAGCTGCAAAAAACTTCCAAGAGATCTTTTTTTCTTTTTTTGATATGTATAGAAAACACTCAAAAATTATTCAAAAAAATTGAAAGTTTGATAAACTTATCAACTCCAAAACCCTTACGCATTTGATGTTAAATTTACCGTCATACTATTTTTACAATCAATTGTTTAAAAAATTGCGTTTAGGGAGACTTGATCCCTGCATTTTTACAGTCACTGGAATCAGCCTCAAGATTAATTAATTGAGCTGGGTTTTCATACATAGTTTCCTTTAGTATAGTTGTACATAGCTTACTGCAGTTTGAACCTTTTTTCAAAAGTTTTGTAAACCAAAATTTCCAGCTTTTGTAAACATGCTTAATTTTGGTCTAAAAAATAATATTTTAAGTTTTTAAATATTTTACATACTAAACTTGTTATATTTTGAACACAAACGTACAGGTTTTATGTGAAATTGCTGTAACTTTTTGAAAATTAAATGTTTGGATGAATAAGAAACATTTTACTTAAGATTTTCTCAAAATGTTGAAAGGGGGATCAAGTTACCCCTAACATTTTTAAAATGCCGGTTTTAAATATTTGTTTTAAACGCTTGGCATGACTCGAAGAGTTCATCTGACAAAATACCCTTATTAGCCAAACATAGATGAAAGTTTAAGCTTTCAATTCATGCAAAAAGTTTATAGTTTTGTGAGAAATTTACAGAGTTATGTACGATACAAAAAAAGGGGATCAAGTCTCCCCACTCTCCCCTATACCAACGAGTAGAGCAACTTGTTGTGAATATTTCTGTTTATTTTCACTTTTATTAAAAGTTATGCTATTCCTTTTACAAGCATTTTAAAAAAATATTTCAAAAACGCATTCTAATCAGTCGTGTGCATTAGGCCACGCCCATTTTTCTATTTTCAGCTTAGTTCTTTTTTTCTTCCAGCGCTCTTTTGGGTCTACTTAGTGCTGCCAAAATTGATGAAATTTTAAGCGAACACTCACGCAATGTAGCATTTATAGCGAAAGATTCCTGGCAGCACTTGCTCACTCCAACAGGTGGTGGTGTTGTTTGCCCCCTTTGTTCTTTATTTGCCTTCGCTTCTCGTTCGGTTTTCTTCAGCCTTCGATTGGAATGTGTGGTCAAAATTGAAACGTCAAAAGACTTAGCATGGCGTTTTTTTTGATGGCGCTTGCTAATTATTTACATGTTTCGGGATTATTTTTCAAGTGAGTGACTAAGTAACGGTCAAAAGAACATGTTGCTGGTAGTTGGAAGCAATTTTATATCTTAAGCGCTTTGAAATCGTTAGCGCAAGTGAAATGATATTAATGGCGACTTTCGTTAAGCAGTCAACCTCTCATCTTGCGAGTGGATGTTTGTGCCACCAAAATGACGAGAAATAGTCTCGCAAAATAGAAATTATGATCAAAAGTACATTAAACTTGATCTTTTTTACCAGTAATTGGCATACATTTGCGTGCTTACTTGAGGCGGTGCTGTTGCTGGTAAGTTTATAGCTCAAATAATATTTTTGGAGCTTTAATCAGGCATCAAACTCTCCATATGACGAAGATAGGTGTTTGATTAGAAAGGGTATATTTCCCCTATGTAGCCTTTCCTTTAAAATCGGACCGAAAAAACAAGAAGTTTTTTTTAAGAATGTTAAAAATATCATGGAGAATCAGTCTAATCAACTAAAAATAGTTTAAAATACATTTTTGCAATTCCGTCGTGAAACTACTTATTTTTCCTGTCTTTCTTGAACGACGAAAAAGCCTAATTTTCAGTAAAACGGGGTGACTTTGATAGGTTTGCGATGATTTTTCCGCAAAATGAAGAGTACAATTAAAATACGTACGGAATGGTTTAAAAAATACTGACCGTGGTAGAGAAGTCTTCAAAGTACCTCAAGAAGAACTTTTCATAAAATTTTAAAAGGTTTAAAAAGTTAGTTAACTATAGTTAAGAAAATGATGATGAAAGTCATTATTTTAAACTTCTCAAAGTGTCATTATTTTCTCAATGAACATGATTTTGAATCGGAAAACGGAATACATTTTCGGATTCTTAGGACAATTTTTCCAATACGAGAAGGTTAAATAAGTTTGTAAATAAAAAATAATATGTGTTTTTGAAACACAATTAACAAAAATCTCCAAATTTATAGGCAATTTCAGTTGAAAAAATTTCATGTAAAATGTGAAAACTTGTGAATCGTGCTAAAAAGTTGTTTAAAATTGTATTGCCTAAAATCTTATGAGTTCGAATAGGATGTCTTAAAATTATAAAAAAAAAAAACAATTCTGAGCGAAAATCCACCCGTGATTGGTAACAGGAGAAGTAAGAACATAATTTTAAAAAGTGCACAAAAATAAACAGATGCTTGCAAAATCTAATGTTCAAATTGATTTGACTATGTGACGTAAGTGCAACAACAAAGAAAAAAAATATTTTAATTTGAATTTGAACGAAATTTTCAAGGTTCTAGAACAAAATATGATATTTTTAAATGAAAACCGACCATTTTTAAGTAAATCGCAAATCGCGAGTTCTAAACGATTTTTGGGAATTTTTGTTGTATGAAAAAATGTTCCTGAGGCAAAAACATATCGAAATCCGGGTGAGCCCATTAATACTCGAGAGTGAAGTTTGTATTAACAATCGAAAAAATGTATGGGAAACCCACATTTTCTTCAATTTCAGCTAGAGGGTGTAAATTTTCCATTCAAGTACTATCAAAAAAGAGATTCACATAAAGAAATATGCTCTACAACATTTGTCGAACAGACCAACTTGATCCTGCAAAATTATTAGCGATTTAAAACAGTCATTTTTGTATGAAAACTCATTTTTAACAAAACTCGTCCTCGGGTATCAAAATCGAGGTCAAAATTGGCAACCAAACTAAAAAAAACAATTTTATGTGGAGAAGGAGTCATTTTTGTGGAGACTTATCTAAACTTTGAGCAAGATTGAGCAAAACGCCAAAAGTGAAAACAAAAATATGTAAAATATATCAACTCAGAAAACTACATTTTGAATTGTTTTTAGTGCAATGCACTGCAATTTTTGTACCAATATTTATGGTAGCTCCATAAATGAAGGGTGATAAAAACTTATAAAAAGAAGGAATATCCTTTTCAAGTTTTAATTAAATTTTTCGCTAATTTGTGAATCAATTCTTAGATTTTTGTGATTTTAAACTTTTTCGAACTTTTGACATGAATTTGAACATTTTTGGAAAAACATAACGAAAATTTCTTCATTATTATTTGATTTGAACTTTTTAAAGAACATTTACAAAAAAAAAAAAAAACAAAAAAATACAATATAACACACATTTTTTCCCCAACCAAAATGTTATCACATTTACTACCATTTCTCAGCCAAATCATTGTTTCGCCCGCCATTCAATCAGAAGGAAAACACTTCTACGAGCAAGAAAACAAGCAGAGGGAAGAAAGAAGAAGGCAACAAAGTGATCACTCCTCTTATCCTCGCTGTGAGATGTCTATTTTTCCTCTCTCACACACACACACACACTTGAGTGAATGAGCCTCTGTGTGAGTTATTGTGTCTCGCAAATATGTCAAGATATGTACTCCCTACTCCCAAAAGCATCAACAACAACAGCTTGAACAACAATGTGTGAGAGCGTGTGTGTGCGCGCTAGACGAAATCATCTTCTTCACCACAACAAGCGGCAAACGCAACCTCATTTGGCAGCTCAGCGAGACGTCAACAAGTTCTCAATCAATCACTTCTACCTCTACTGCCACCGTGTTTGATAAGCTCTTCTTTCAATCTCACACATCACACCCCGTGCGTCGTCCGTTCCTCACTGACAGGTTCAATGCTCCAGAGTGTGATATGCTCCAACAGCCTGGCAAGGAGGAAGATCCAGCATAAGAAGCATCATTGACTCACCTTTTTCACTTCAATCACACACACACGCACATACGCACACTACTTTTTGTTGTGGTGAAAACGGGCTTAACACTTCTCACCAAGGTGGTTTTAATAAAGGTGGGAATTCTGTGAAAAAAAAAGTTTTACCCTTATTTCACATAAAACATGTCTTATAATTTTTTTGAACATCATTCACGGGAAATTTTCAAAACAATTCCCACCTTTTAAATAAGAACCTTGGGTTCCCACCATTCCCGCTCACCTAGAATGAGGAATAAGAGGCACAATCATCTGTCAGATAGTAACACGGTGAGAATTCCACCCCGCTCATAAGAATGAGGATTCGATGGCAACAGAGATGAATCAAACCACAGGTAGAGAAAGCGCACGAGGTGGAAAAAAGCGTGTCGAAGTGAAGAACGGAACAAAATGTTTATTGCCAAGGTGGAAACAAGATGAAGAGGGTGGAAAATAACCTCATTCTGGCGAAGGCGGCGGCAGGCTGTTTGTGACATTGAGAATCTCCGTTCTTTATCTTCACAGCAAAAAAACCGATGGTAAAATCGCATGCAAAAGCATGCACATCACCTTGGTCAAAATAAACACTTAAAATTACATTCCTGCGTGTACCCCTTTAAACGTGTAATATTACACAGATTACTATTTTCCCTCCTGGATAGATATCGAATTGGTTACTTCAGAAGTTAAATGTCAAATAATAAACACATGATTCAACCAGAAAAAAATACAAATACAATATGTTGATACCTGGTAAATTAATGTCAGTTATTGTTTTGTTTGTGATGCTCCTCAATTTGATGTTTGCGCGAAATGAACTTGGTCAAGGAAACAATGTCAATGGCCATCTTGTACAGCAGCTCGAACTTGGCTGGGTCTGGTTGCCGGCGATCAACGCCTCGCAATGTGATTTTCCCAGCTGTTGGATAGGTTCGCTCCAGCTTGCAAACGTGAACCTTGCCGCAGTCGGTACAGAAACACAGGGAGCAGGTCAGGCCACACGGCCCAAGTGAATGAACAGGTGACGTTGCAGCAAATAGTTCCGAG
>NC_051862.1:162368367-162413367 GCF_015732765.1 Culex quinquefasciatus
TGTTTGTCAAATACCAAAATTTAACAAAATATCTTTTTATTCGAAAATGCGAAAAAAACGAAAATGCTCAACATTCAAAATTTGTAACATGGATATCAAACGAAGCCAATTTTTTTTATGCTTTTTCTATTTATAAGAGTTTTTTTTTTTGAAAATACTAAAATTTTCACAAATTACCGTATTTTTTCGAAAATTCTCAAATTTCCAAAAAATGCAATATGGATACTAAACGATGAAAAACTGTGTAAGCTTTTTCACATTATTAGTGTTTTTTTTTTGTACACTGAAATTTTCACAAAACACTATAATTTTTTAATGTACTCAAATTTTCAAAATATGCAATAAGGGTATCAAACGACGCGAAATTTTAGTATTTTCAAAAAAAAAAAATCTCTAATAAAGTGAAAAAGCATACCAAATTTTGCAAATTAGAAAAATTTGAGAAAACTCGAAAAATATGGTTTGTTGTGAACAATTTTGGGTACATATTTTACTTTGAAACTTACTAGATTTTCAAAAAATAAATTCTTGGTAAAAGCATCGAAAATTTAACATGATATGGTTGAATGAAGTCGATTTTAGAAAGATTTTGAAATCCATTATCGGCGATAAGATTATTACCGATAGAATTATCGAAATAACAATAACGATAGAATTATCGTTATCGTTATCAAGCCTCGATAATTTTATCGTTAACACCCTTTTTTATTATGTTGGTACAAGCCAAGTAAATTTGGTTCAAAAATGTCTCCGAAACAGCTGAAAAGTGATTAGCTAAAATATTGAGGAGTAATAAAATTTAGCTAAACACACTTTATAGGTCACATAAATAATTTATTTTCTGATTTGAAGGTCTCAGGATTAAAGAGCCTTATTAGGATTTTTTTTTTTCTAATATTTGTACATGTATCAATTGGATTTGTAGAATTTTGCTTATTCATTGAAACAATTTCACATCACATTTTTACTAAAGACGCATAGTGCTTGAAGTTCAATCTATATGTTCCAACTTTATGAAATAGTAATTCTTGTTTTTTTTTCCTTTTTGGAGCATAACAGTTTTGATGATAAATAAAAAATATCGTGTAGAAATGCGACACTAGCCAAATGGTTCTGAAAACCCTACCTCTCAACGTTCTACCCTAGAGTATTCGAGGGAATTAATTGCTGGGGCCACGAGCGAGAGAGTGTCGGGCGGGCAAAAACAACCCAGCTAATTGAATAAATACTGGAAGACATCCTGCGAGCTTATGCTGTGTGTTTGGAGGAATAATATTAAGATTAATGACTTCCTGTGTTTTGGGCTGAGAATGGTGGTGGTAGCTGGGAACCGGAAAGCAACATCGGGATTAGTCAAGGCATTGTGGTTTGATGATGACTTTGGCTTTGATAGTTCCGCCCTCAGAATGATGAGGTGATAATGGATAATTTGGAAATTTGTCAGCTCTTTGAAGTCGGCTAGGTGTGATTTGGAGGTGATTAATTGAAAGTTGATTATGCTTCAGGAAACGAGTAAAATTATTTGGAATCGAAACACAAAAACAAAAAAATCCAAGTATAAATTCAAGGAAATCTCCCTTCACCGAGTCTATTTCCACCCATCAAACAGATCAAAAGAAGTTTTCCAAAATCGATAGTCTTGCACTGCTGCTGCTCGTCGCTCTTGGACTGGCTTCTTATCATTCACGGCACGATTTTCCCGAGTTTTACTCCCCTCGGTGGTGGCGTCTGCATTGAGGTCACCATCATCGACTGGCAGCACAAAACAGCAACTCATCCTAGATTCTGGAGTCACACAAACACACACACACCCAGAAACACCTAGCCAACGCAAAGAAACTTTGACTGGTGCGCCATTTTCGACCTTTCCGGGCGAAAAACTATTTTTCTTTTAACCTCCCCCCTCTGGAGAAACTCAAAATTGCGCCAAAATGGAAAATTAAATTGACATCAATTTGGTCGGAATTCGTGTCGCTTTTTTGTCAAGTTTTTGTTTTTAACTTTAAAAAATGACTCTTATTTCATCCCGGCCTTCAATCACACTGCAGCAGAGATCGGTGCCAGTGATGCCAGCAGCAGCTGTTTGGCACATAAAACACTCACTCCTGCAGTCGGATTTTGGTAGGGAAAATTAAAAACGCACAAGTCGAATCTCGTGTTTCGTTTAGTTAAGCAGAAGCTGTCGAAGAACAACAAGCATCAATGAACGGTTTTTTTCGGGAGGAGAACGTGAAGGAGCCAACGACTTTGACGGGTTGTACGTGCTGTCAGAGCGTGGCACGAGTTTTGGGACTTGAACAGTTTGGATCACTTCCACGACGGGAAAATTTCTTGGGTGTGATTGAAAGAAAAGTCAATTGAATTTGTTTTGTGTTGTGTTGCCTCTGTTGGTTAAGGGGAGTCAATTAAAGAGCAATCGATCAGACAATAATTTTGGTTTAGAGCACTTCGGTCATTTGATTTTGTTTGTATTTTTTTTATTACGGCTGAAACTTTTTTGGTGCCTTCGGTATGCCCAAAGAAGCCATTTTGCATCATTAGTTTGTCCATATAATTTTCCATACAAATTTGGCAGCTGTCCATACATAAATGATATATGTAAATTCAAAAATCTGTATCTATTGATGGAATTTTTGATCGACTTGGTGTCTTTGGCAAAGTTGTAGGTATGGATAAGGACCACACTGAAAAAAATGATACACGGTAAAATTAGTTTGGGTGATTTTTGTCACTAATACTGATTAAAAAAAACACAATTTTTATTTTTTTCTATTTTCTGTTATGTTTAAGGGGACATAAAATGCCAACTTTTCAGAAATTTCCAGAACGGGCAAAAATCTTTGACCGAGTAATGATTTTTTGAAACAATACTATTTTTTTAAATTGAAATTTTTGTCGTAGATTGAGTGAACCGATTTCAAACTTTAGCCACTTTTAGGCAAGTTTTTTTTTAAATAGTCACAGTTATTGATTTTTTACAATAAGTCATGGGCAAACATGGGGTTTGCCCACTTTTGAAAAAAAAAATTGCCAACAATATTTTAATTTTTTTTAATCAAGACTAACAATTCAAAAGGGCGTAATATTGAATGTTTAGCCCTTTTGAAATGTTAGTATTAATTTAAAAAATATATTGTTTACGATTCGATAGGAAAAATTCACGAATGTTTTATTTTTTAACATTGTGGATTGTTTGTGTGAAACTTAGAAAACATCAATTTTCCTGTTTTTAAATCTTTGCATGTCAATATCTCAGCAACTAAAGGTCATATAAACAAATTTCAAAAAAGCTAAATAAAGATACTATTTCTAAAATTTTCTTAAATATTTTTTTTGCAATTCCGTCGTGAAACTATTTACTTTTTCTGTCATTCTTGAACGACGAAATAGCCTACTTTTCTGTACCAAAAATAACAGAATCGAATAGCAACACTTTTCAAAATAAATGCTGAAAAGTTCTACATTTCAGCACTTAAATGGGTGCTGAAAAGTTGAACTTTTCAGCACTTGTTTCGAAAAGTATCACTTTTCAACATTTTTTTGATTTAAACGATTTACTGACAAAATACATGAAAATTTGACATAAAATTTCACTCAGTGTGTGTTTTTTTGGAATTGCAAAAAATGTTGTATGGAACTCGTTGCAAAAAGAGGATTTTTTCAGCACTCTTCGTATTTAAATGTACGACTCGTGCTGAAAAAATCCTCTTTTTGCAACTTGTTGCATAAACTACTATTGTTCAATTCAATTTTAAAAAATCAATAACTCCAACTAATTTTTAAAAAAACTTACCTGAAAATGGCTATAGCTTGAAAACAGTGTACTTTATCAAAATTTCACTAGATTACTTTTTGATTGCAAATTCCATTTTACATCTGAAAATTAAGTTAATAGTTTTTTGCGACCAATATTTCTATTTTTTTAAATCAGTATTGATTCAAAAATTCATAACTCGGTCAAAGATATTTTGGCCGTTCTGGAAAATTCTGAAATGCTGGCATTTGATTTCGTCTAAAACAAACCAAAAAATTAAAAAAAAAATGAAAATTGTTTTTTTTTGGAAAAAAAAGTTTTAGTGACAAAAAGTGGAATTAAAATTCATCCAAAAAAAATTACCGTGTTAAATTTTTTCCACTGAGTCCTTATTACCTACAATTTTCCGAAGATACCAAATCGATCAAAACATTCGACAAAGTGCAATAGCGATACATATTTTTTTAAGTTAATCATAGACTTAACATTAAAGAATCAGTACCCTTTATATTTTTTAATAATGTCAATCCAATAGGTTTTTCTAAATTTAATTTTAATACCTTGCGACCCATAATGTACCTCTGAAATTAAAAAAAAAATGGTATTCGAGGTTTAGCCTAAAAATATTCAGAGCTGTAGGTCAAATTCTCACTGGGTGGTATCATTTTGTTTCTGAAAAATTAATTGCACCAATATATTTGTCGGAGTTTCATCATTTTTGTAAGAAAGGCTCTATTTCACCTCTGGTGATATTAAATCGGGTAACGACTTCTAAAGTTATTTCACATTGGATTACAAAAATCATTTGAAAAAAAATCTAAGACCGAGAAGATGTCCTTGATAACCATGTGCCTTGGCGGTCTCTATGTCTAGATTTCTGCTCAAACAGAAACGTTGAAATAACTGATTAGCATCCAAACATAAATCTAGGATTTAGAAAAAATTGCTATCAACTTTAAAATTGCGCTTGTTTTTGCCAAAAATTAACTAATGCTGACATTTTTTTTGGGGAAAATATTCTGTGAACTCTTTTCTACATTCTGACATATTTGATAAAGTCTATAAACGCTAAAGTTTAATCGAACAAGAGAATTTTGTTTTCCAAAATCTCTCAGCTATTTAGTAGATGTATTGTAATATTTTACTAACTAAGCAATTTTAAATGCTGAAATTTGTATTTTGGTAATGCATTTATTTACAGTTAGTTGAACAATGATTTTTTTTATTTTTTTTAAGAAATTCATTTACTTTTGGAATTTTAAAGAAAAAAATTTAAATTGAAAAAAACATTGAAATTGAAAATTAGTTTAAAAAACTATTACGTGATTTTTGGCAGCAATGCTATTTCGGAACTATTTTTATAAGCAATTATTTTTCAATTAGAAATTGCAGTTGCTCAAATTTATTTACAATGCTTTCTTTTCATATTTCTTCAATTGATACAAAAGTTTGAAAAAAGTTTTTTTATTTATTGAATATGATTTTTGCATCCATGAACCCTTCGTTCATTTTGGATTGTTTTGGTTTTTTGATGGTTGTCTGCTTTTTAACTGGGCTACGGCCCAGTTATCGAGCGCCAAGTTAAAAAGCAGCCCAGTTACCGAACAACTACTGTATTTATAACAAGTCTCAAAATAATTTCATCTTGGAGCGGTTCTTTAAAAAAACGGAGTTTAAAAAAGAACCGCGCTTCTTTTTTTGTGAGCCATGATTTATTCGCTCTTTTCAGTGAACCGGCTATTTGAGCGGCTTGCTCTTTTCTTGCCCACCTCTTTTTTAAATCATATTATTGAGAGTACATATCGTATAAGAAGTACACTTTAAGATAATAATGTCTCATCTCTTATTTCTCACTTTTAGAAGTGGAAGTCAAAAGCTTACGAAGCATATTTGAAATTCATGATCCTCTCAAGCTTTTGAAAATAAAATAAATAATAAGTGTTTTCTAATGCCAATGTCTCAACAACTAATGGTCCTATTTTCAATGTTGATAAATGAAAACTTTGGAGACATGACCGAGATTGCAAAAGGGCGAAATATCCAATCTTACGCTTTAAACACAACTAAGGCATTAATTGGTTACATTCATTGGAACAACGACATACGGTTCGTCTGCTCAACCCGTCCTTTTGATGCCTCAAGCCATTTCATCACTAATCTGGTTAAAATTTCAACCACCTCGCAGGCACCGTCGTCGCGTCGACATGTTCAAGTTATTAGCTACCCCTCCCTCCCTCTTTGAAACTTTCCGCAGGATCAGGGGGAAGTTGAAGAAATCGCGATTGTGGGTTTTCCCCATTGTGGGAAAAACAAAGCCCCGTCTCATGTTGCCAAATTAATCGCACAAACAGCTTCCTTTTCAGCAGAATAAGCGCGGTTTGGGGGAGTTTTGCTTCCAGCTGTCAGCGAACACAAGTGAGTAATTGTTGGAGCGGGGTTGGGGGGAAAACAGTGGGGTGGTAATTGGATCAACCCCCTTTTTCGCTCCAAACTCCAACTTCAGGATAATTGATTGTGGGGATGTGGAATGTGGCTTGGTGTGTTGTAGAGCGCGTTTAAATTTCGTGGTACGGTTTATTCATAACGATGATTATCTTATCGCTCTCAATAAATCTCTAATGAGTTTTCGTAAATTTTGGAAGAGATGTGCCGGGTGAGAAGCTAAATGAATGTGGGGAGTACAAATTAATCAAATTTAAATGGTTATTCGTCAAGGATTTCAGCAGAGGCAGGAAGAATTTGAACGTTTACTGTCATCGTTAACATTTAAGATTCACAAAAAAACGATTTTTTTCGTGATTCGATTGTCAAAAGTTGTTTTTTGTTGTTCATAATGTTTGTCTTCAAAAACAAAACAAGCCCCAAATTTAAACTGCAACAATTTATACACCACTTTAGAGCATTAAATTTAACAGCACCCAACCCAAAACCCCACAGTTATGATGTAATTGGTTGTGGTTCTGTGGGGGGTGCTCGAAATGCTCAGAATCGATGTTATTACTGAAACTGTGGCACCCTACGCTGAGGGTGGAGGGCTCGACTGGAAATGACTTTATCGACAATTGTTTTTTTTTTGTTTTTCATGATTTCAAATGCCAGATTCCTTATCGGAAGAGAAAACCATTTAGGACGAAATTATCTAACCCTTAGAAGTTCAGTTTGTTTAAAATATGTTTTACATATTTTCAACCTTTCATTCATCACATTTCAGAAAAAAGATAAAACATTAGTAATTTTATAAGTTTTCCAATTATTTGATAGTTGAATTTGACCCAAAAGCCCCCGTTTATTGCGAAAACGTTTGTGTCTGCTAGCATTTAAACCACCATCACGCATTCGAAAGAGGCAGGAAGGGGAAGAACATAACGTATTTATGGGCGTGTTAAATTATGAAATTTGAACCAACGCTTCCTGATATCGCTTACAGCGACAAATTAATGAGACCGGCCGGAAATAGACAACACGTGTTTCTATGAGAATTGGTGTGCGAACACCACGTGGGGGGTGCGTATTTTAATTACCGGTTGATTAATGTATCGTTTGTAATCGAGTGAAAGCATCGCAATTTGTTTTTGTTGCGCCAGTTTATCAATACAGAGCAATTATCGGGTAGATAAATAACAGTTTATGCGACTCTATCAAAATTTGACAACCAATAAGGGACTTTTTAAAGGTCTTTAATGGAACCATTTAGGAAAATGGCTATTTTTGGGGGCCTGGCTTACAAAAACCGACAAACTCATGTCTTGTGAAGTGAGTCCGTGATACGAAATCGATGGGAAACGGCCAATTTGCTACCGCTGTTGTGCTAAGCCTACCCAAGTTCTTATCGGGCGTTCAAATCGTCAGCTCTTTTCGAGTGGGCTGCCCTTTTGAAATCGATTTTGCACACTATTAGAAGAAGGACTACCCGAGCATGGGTAAATAACAAGGGAAATGCGTAATAATACCTTTCTCTGGTATCAATACCAAATTTTGGTATTCCTGGACCCTTTAAAATTTGTCTTACGGATTATGCAAGAGCAAAATGTGCTATCATACCAATTTAAGGTATTGTTTTCATATTGCAAAATTGCCGAAAAGTGTTTTATCCAATTCCTCTGAAACTATGGGAAAATTTTGACCAATTTTGACAAAATAATTAATTTTGCGCTAAAATTATGTATTAAAGCGAATGCTTTCATTGCAAACCGGAAATTTCAAACTTGATTTCAATCATTTTTGATATACCCGAGCAGACGGAAATAACTTGGGAAGGTCAGTTTTTGATACTGTGAGAAGATCGAATTATGTTATTGGGATGATCGGATTAGTTGTTAAAATAACAAAAATCGATAACAAAGATTTGTTCGAAGAATAACTTAAACTGTTATTATGTTGTTATTGCAATAACAAACCAATAACACAGAAGGAATCATGAAGGAATAACAAGATTTGTTATTTTGTGCGGAGAGGTGGAGCAGCATAATAACAAAAAATGTTATTGAACTGGTATGTCTCCATAACAAAAAAGTTATTGTTTTGGTTTATTTGTAATTTGCAAATAAACCTGCAGTTGCCATAACTCCTCTGTACTAGTCAGGGCTGCAGAGTCGGGTACCTCCAAGCGACTTTGAATCCATACTTGAAGACAACTCCGACTCTGGATGCAGGATATGACGTCAACGACGACTTCAGCTCTCTAAAAATACCCGACTTCACAGATTCCGACTCCAAGTAAAAGTTGCTGAAAATTTTCTGAATCTGATGCAGTCTCCAAGGTCTCACTCCAGCTCGAACTTCAACGTCAGCTCCGACTTCCTGGCTCTGTGAAAATAATTACAGTTTTTGTTATTCGCACTACAAAAATTCTCAATAAATAAATCAATTCCGTTAGGGAATATAACAAAATTGAACAAAAAAATGAACTCTCAAAAGTTAATTTTATCGGATTAATTTGAGCTTGAAACCCCATTTCATGGTGAAATAAATGACCCCGATAAAATTGGTCAAAATTATTTCATAGTTCTAGCCAATTTTAGTAAAATCCCTTAGGAGGTATGTCAAATAATAAAAAAAACCAACTTGCGAAATTTCAACTATTTAGAATAGTTTAAGCTTAAGGACCCCATTTCATGGCCAAAATAATGACCCTGACGAAATTGGTCAAAATTATCCCATAGTTCTAACCATTTTAAACAAAGTCCTTTAGGGGGTATATCAAATAATTAAAAAAATCAACTTTCAAAATTTCAACTTTTTAGAATAATTTTAGCTTAAGGACCCCATTTCATAGCCAAAATAATGACCCCAACGAAATTGGTCAAAATTATTCCATAGTTCTAGCCAATTTTAGCAAAGTCCCTAAGGGGGTTATCAAATAATTTAAAAAATCAGCTTCCAAAATTTCAACTTTTTAGAATAATTTAAGCTTAAGGACCCCATTTCATGGCAAAAACGAAACGAAATTAGACAAAATTATCCCAAAGATCTAAACATATTTAACAAAAGAAAAAATAATAACAGATTGTGTTATGGACACTTAGAAACTTTTCCATTTGTGCGATTTATGGCATTTTTTTCTAAGTCAGTATACCGAACGAATAACAAATTTTGTTATTAGAAGAGTTTTTGAAATGTATAACATTTCCTCTTATTAGCGTGTTATTAAACATTTTCAATATAATATCACTTCAATACCAAATTTTGTTATTTTATCAGAAACTGTTATTATTTTTTCTTCTTGAAGTTGAACTTCAGGATAAAATAATAACACTTTTTGTTATTTTAACAGAATTTGTTATTGAAATATTATTAATTTTGTTATTACCGTCTGCCCGGGTACCCCCTAAAGAAATGACTTGAAGTTGTGGAAAATTTGTCTAAGTCAGGATGGCACATTTTGGTATTATTTTGGTATTGAAAGGTTTTCTGAAACTATGGGATTTTTTTTATAAATTTTAACAAGATAATTAATTTTGCGCTAAAATTATATGAAACCCAAGAATGTTAAAGCTTTTTTTCATCATCAGGTGAGTAGATTTGGCTGTCGCATATGGTTCATTTCCGTTTTTAACTTACTAACTGTTGCACTAAAAATGATATGAAAATACCAAATTTTGGTATTATTTATGCAAATACAAGCGACCAAAATGTGTTCTTGGTTGCCCACTAATAGATGGTAAAATACCATGAAATCACACCAAATATGTATGTATGACTACAGGAATACCAAAATCTGATTTTTCAAGGGCGCGGGTATACCTTAAAAATAAAACCATGGCAATACCAAGTTTTGGTATTCAAGCAATGTTCAAAAATCTAGAAGACCTCAACTTGGTATTGAAATGGTTTTATTTTGAGGTATTATTTACCCTTGGAATAACATGGTTTGGTATTGTTGTGCCCTTCCACATACAAAACTTTGGTATGATTTCATGGTATTTTACCATCTATTACTGGGCAACCAAGGGCACATTTTGGTCCCTGTTATTTGCCCAAGTAATACCAAAATTTGGTATTCCCGTGTTATTTACCCCTGCTCGGGTATGCTGTACGAAAATGATTTTGAAAAAGTTTAAAAGCTTGTTTTGATTTGTTAAGGGTGCACAGCAATCAAAGAAGTTGGTATCTTCTTATCTTAAAATTGTTGAATTGAAATCTTGAAATAATTTGATTAAAATAATTGGAATTGTAGCTTTATGGAAATAGTAGCTTGAATAAAAAAATATATCGATAGTTCCCATAGTTTTTCAGAAACTAAAATGTCTGCAACAAAAACCTAGGTGCAAAAGCTTTGGTTGATGTGGACCGTTAAGGGCAGTATAATTTAAAACTCGAGATTGAATCTGGGCATCGATGAGTGAAAAAAAATAGTTTAAGTGGTGTTATTATTACACAGCAAAAAATCCGATGGTAAAATCGCATGCAAAATCATGCACATCACCATCGTCAAAATAAACACTTAATATTACACACTGCATGTACAATTTTTGCAAACACAAAAAAAAAGTTTCAACCGACGGGATTCAAACCCAGCACCAACAGTAAGGACTGGCGCCCTAGCCCACTCAGCCATCAGACCGATGAAAAGCTGTAAGGATAAACGCATATATGAGCTTGACATTTCGGTTAAGTAGGTTTAACATACTGATGGGCTACATATTTCAGGGTGTAATATTACACAGAATTTCATAAAATAATGCAAAGTTTATTTTACACCCAGGCCTTTTACACACAGCTGGATTACTACAGGTCAAAGTTATTTTTCAACAGTCGATTCCTATCGACTATTGATTACTATTAAATTTATTATTTTGACAAGATAGACATCATTGACATATGGTAGTATTTCACATTACTTTCAACCAAACTTACTTTTTCCTCACTAGTCTCGTTGAAACCGACCAAACATGAAGTACTTCGTTGTATTTTCACTAGTATCGATTTTCTACGTATCTCAAAAGAAATTGTTGCAGAATGGTATCGTGCTTAAGCTTCCATCCAAAGCTGCTTCGCCACTGTTCTGCATAATTCATACCACTACAATAAGTGATCATTTTCCCGCGCCACATGGCTTTCAACAGATGATCAGTTCATCGATTGGTAGCTGCAAAAGCTTAACGAAAAGGTGTACTCACTACTTGATATCGTTCGATGGTCGAAGCTGGCGATTGGTGATTGAAGTTTTGAAAAGGCTTTTTTTCGCCAAAAAGTGGAACAATCGTAGTTATTTTATATTTATTACTGAATCGCAGTTTGATAGTAGAACATCGAAAATGTACGGAAATTTGATGGATTTCTTTGGGGTTACAAATTCTGTCTTAATTTTTTGGAATCCAGCGATGAATGCATCAACATTGTGTGGATGGAACTATTTTGCGAAACGTTTGGAAATTTTCAAATCATTTTCCACCATGGAAAACCACCTCAAAACTGACCATCTGCGGAACGTTTTTGGGAGTCCTTTTCGAGCGAGCTTTGAAATTGACATACCCTCAATGTTGTCGATCAATGAGAGTAGGTACGGTGGTTCATTTGTTCAAGCTATTAAAGTCTATGCCAATCATATAAATGCCTCACTACACTGGCACCAGGGACTTGCCAGAACGTCTACCGAAAAACGAAACAAACTTTTCGCGAACGCAGGCATAGATATTGCACCCAACGTAGGGTACGATAACGACTACATGTACGGATCAATGTCAAACTACCTTGTGTTGCTGATTCCAGAGAAAATCAATGAACCATTTTACAAAAACTTGCTGATTCCATTTTCGACTGCAGTTTGGATTTTCATAGCTGCCATGCTCACCAGCAGCTCAACACTGCACAGGTTCTTCAAACGCTACTTCGTTCAAAACATGCTGTTGATGATATTTTTCGGAAGCAAAACTGCAGGTCACAAGCTCACGACACTCGAGCGATTGGTGTTGGTGTGTTTCATGATTAACTTTTTTCTACTCTGCGAGTCCTACCTTGCGATCATGCTCAGCTACATGCTGAACACCAAATATCAGGCTCATCTGCAAACGCTGGACGAACTGGAGCAATCGTCTCTTTCAATTTGTCTTAGATCCGGAAAAAGCCTTGCGGCGTATAAGAATTTTTTCAACGTAGTTTCACCTAAACTTGAGGACCGAGTCGTCATTAAAAACTTCTCAAACCATTGGTACGATGTTGAGTCATGCTCGTGGGTAATGCGGTACGAAGTGGCGGAAGTGTTTTTAGTATCTTCGAGCAACTACGAGCGTGGGACGATGCGCAGAAAGATGTACGTGCTGCCGCAGATGCTCAGCTGGTTGACCAGAGTGCATTCCGTGTCCAGGTTGCGTCCGTTTGGGGATCACTTTGGCAGCGTTCTGCGGCGGATGATCGAAGCTGGATTCTGGAAGTACTGGAATGATTTGGTTATGGGAAAAATGTTGCAGAGCCAGAAATGGGGCTCATTTATAGTGTTTTCATTTTATGATCTCATCTCACTCTGGTACATATTGGCCTATGGATATTTGCTGTGCACAATCGTCTTTGTTGGGGAGATTTTCTTCAAAAAAATTGTAAAGGCATAATTTTCATCGTTAAATGACTACAACTTTAAAACTGAAATGTGAAAAAACTACATTTTTCAATTAAATGCCATTGCAAACATTTTCAAAGATTATTACGTGACAAACCAACTAAAGAGATTCCTTTGTGGACCACAAATCAGTGAGGTACTACTCGATATTAGCTCCTGAAAAGTGCCTAAAAGTGTAAAATGCCTCACGGCAAGAAAAAGAGGCGGTCCTCACCAGTAGGATCGGCAGATCTCAAGAAGTAAGTCAAAGAGTGCTGATACCTACAAAACCAGGAAGTTTGAGTAAGGACGCTCAAAATTCGTCTTTAAACCAGTTCGCTACCCTCCCTGTGGACGTAAGCGAGAAAGAAGAATTTGAACGACGGGAAAAGGTGCCACCCATTTTTGTGAAAACTTCGTCATCGGACTCGGTGCGAAAGTGGCTGACCGGGTTTATCAAATCTGGTGCTTTACGAGCTTTCATTCGCTTGTGTGCTGATGGACTCAAAATTCTGCTACCTACCAGAAAGGATTACAACTACGTTCGGGATTTCCTGAACAACACAAAGATTGAATACTACAGCCTTGACGATCCAGGTAAACGCCCCATGAAACAGGTCCTTCGAGGCCTGTACGGCATGGATGTGAGTGTGCTGAAAGAAGAGCTAAAAACTCTTAAGCTGAACGTGATCGAAGTCTTCAAGATGACTGTACCTGGTTCATCTCGAGAAAGGATCGACAACGCCGTCTGAGCTGAAAGCAGTTCGGGCAATTTTCAACATCATCGTGACTTGGGAACGTTATCGTCCAGTGCACCGTGACGTGACGCAATGTTCAAACTGTTTGCAGTTTGAACATGGTGGAAGGAACTGTTTCATCAAGAGTCGTTGTGCAACCTGTGGTGGTGAGCACGAAACTGAAGCTTGCAAAACAATCAACGAGAACAGCGAAGCCAAGTGCTTCAATTTCGGTGGCGACCATTCGACGAAGGATCGAAGCTGTTCAAAACGTGCTGAGTTTGTGAAAATTCGGCAGCAAGCGACGACGAGGCACCAACCAAATCGTCGCAAAACACCACCAACTTTCACGGACGTGGATATTCCTGCTTTGGCGTCACTAGGAGCGGGATCTGCTCGAGTGGCTTCAAATCTTCAGCCATTGCCGTTGAACCAGCGGCAAGCAGTTGCAGAGAATACAACACCTCCTGGCTTCAGTCAGCAACCGAGGGAAAACCAACCAGCATCAACGGAGGGAGGCAGTAGTGACCTGTTTTCACCACAAGAACATTTAAACATTTGCATCGAGATGACAACAACTCTGCGTGGTTGCAAAACTCGTGTGGAACAAGTAAGAACGTTTGGAGGATTCATCTTAAAATACAGTTCGTAGTTTACTCGTGCTAATGATTTTGAATATTTCAATTAATTAAATTGTTATGGTTTTAAGATAGGATAAGTTTTTAGAGTGCTTTATTTTCTTCTTTTTAGCCAATTGTATTCTATTCAATGCAAAAATGTTAAACAATTTGAAAAAAATAAAATCAATGTGACCAGTTAATAATCAAACAAAAAGTACAACAAAGATGAAGAGCATTTAGCCAAACCGCTAAACATGCAAAGAAATGTAATTATTATAATAAAGTTCAATAAAGATATACTTAATTTAAAAAAAAGCGGCCAGGACTATAGTCACCAGTATTTTTATAGAAGAAGATTTAGAAAAATAAGAAATAAGTTTCAATCAGCAATTCCAGCCCAAAAGAGAAATATTTAAGTTACTTTTTTCTCGACCCTCTCCGATTTAAATGAAACTTTGTAGACATATTATCCTACGCTTATACACCATATTCTTTTTTTTAGGTTACCTTTTTTAAACGATTCTCGATTTACGCAACTTTTTTAAGTCATGCCTAGGGTTAGTGAAATTTCACGATTTCGCGGACATGGTGAAATCCGTGAGATTTGGCTTTTTCCGTGAAATCCCGTGAAATTTTATGTTTGTGTGAAACTGTAACGATTTTTCTCAAAATGATTTATCTAACTCAAATAGGAATAAACATAATCTTATGAACTACTGTAGAATTAAGTGAGTGAATACTCTTGTTCAATTACTAACATAGGGCGAAATTCATGAAATTTATCAATTTTCTCAATGCATATTTGTTATTCTAAATAACAACATAATACTTATTTTATCTATACAGACTATTCAAGTAAATTTTATTAAATTTCATTTGAAAGCTTGATATGCAACATTTGAACAATTTTTCAGATTTTTCTGTGTCTTTAGAAACTTACTTAGTTTAGTAATATTTTAATTCGTTGTAATAACATTTTTACTGCTATTTTATTTAAAAGGTATGGTTTCAAAAGAAATTGAAAGAATTATTATTTTTTTTATTAAAAATAAAATGAAAGCTTTGAAATCAACTTTTAAAAACTTTACAGATTTTTCTGAGTCCTGTTTTATTTTAACGGTATTTGATTTTTTGGGTGGATAATTCCCGTGAATGTTTATAAAAATACTACTTTTTTTGTTTTTGTTTTCAACTATCTATATAAAAAATTTCGACGGTTTTGTTCGAACGCGCATCAGTTGGTAACGGAAAGTCAGATCGGAGCGCTCTTTGTTGCGTTGGGTTTGTATAAGATTCCAAGGAAGGTTCTTACGCAAAAAAGTGAAAACTTTGGCCACTCTGGAACCGATTCCGAAGCATCGGCAAATTGTATGGAGAAAGTTACTTAAAATCTAATTTTGATCACAAGAGGCTGAATAAGCAAAAAAGCAAAAAACGTCAACAAACGTAAAAAAGGCAGAACGAAGTTTGTCGGGTATGGCTTGTTTTGTATAAAAATTTTGATTTCGTTACAAATTAAATAATTTTTTACTTTTGATTTAAAATTTAAATTTTGAAAAGGGAGATAAAAACCTTTCAAAAAATGTTAATTTGTCTAATGTCACAACAAACATTCAAATTATTTCACTCATTTTTGCTGGACAAGATTGTTAAATCTTGCTTTGATATGAAATTCAATAAAATGAAGCAAATCAGCGAAAACTTTTTAACTTTATAAGTCAAATATAAAAAAAGCACGCATCCCTTACATTTTGTTTCAGAATATATTTAGAGCCCATCCATAAACTACTTTTAATCTTTTTTGAAAATTAGGAGATTTTTTTCTTCAAATTTATGAAAGATTTTTTTGTTTATTGAAGAATAGTATTTAATGAAGCATGAAAAGTAGTGTCTGTGATTCAAACATAAGATTTTAAGAGTTATTTTAACATTTTTCACGTTCCGCGAAATTTGCGTGAAATTTGGTGTTTTGAAATTGAGGTCCCCGTGAAATTTACAATTTTCGAGCGTGAAAAATCACTAAGCCTAGTCATGACTTAAAATGAGAATGTCCATGACTTAAATTGAGATTATGACATAAATTAAGAATCTTTGAGATTTCGTAATTTGTTGGAAAATTTTCAAAATGTATCATGGGATGGTTCTAGTCCATCCGAAACTTCCGGGAGTTTTTTGCAGCAGGCTAACCGAATAAACAAATCGAAGTTTCAAAATTTTGACAACGGATCCTACACAGACAGCTTTAGTAAGTGCGGTAGGCTACAGTGCATTGTTGTAACCACTTATTGGGATGTCCTGGGTCATCCAAGGACTCCCTGGAGTTAAGGTCTGTGGGTCTACCGCCGTAACATGCCAGAGGTCGACGGATTTTGACCCCGGGACTTACCCATATAGCTTCAGTGAGTGGCCATTGGATGACCCAGATCATCCCATTAAGTGGTTACAACAATGCACTGTAGCCTACCGCAATCACTGAAGTTGTCTGGGTAGGATCCGTTGTCAAAATTTTGAAGCTTCGACTTGTTTCTTCGGTTAGCCTGCTGCACAAAACTTTCAGAAGTTTCGGATGGACTCGAACATCCCAGGTGTTCCAAAACCATACTAAAATGTTTTAATAACATAACAAAACAAAATACAATTGAAACATTTTGAAAATTTTCCAACAAATTACGAAATCTCAAAGATTCTTAATTTAAATCATATTCTCAATTTAAGTCATGGACATTCTTTTTTTAAACGATTCTCGATTTAAACACCCCCATTTCGTTGTGTAAATCAAGAATATGGTGTATAAGCCATCCTGCATTTTTCTTGAATCTTTTTATAACATATTAGGCTATTTTCACAAAAATGTTGAGCGTAAAGAAATCTAGGACTCACCTTTAATATTGACTTTTAAACATAAAAAATAAAAAAATCTCATAGAAGAGGTTTTTCTTTTAGTGTATTTTTTTTTTTTTGAAAGCCCGTCTAATTTCCTATAAGTTTGTCTTTGACCATTTTGATACGATGCAACGGCTTCGAGATGTGTGTGTGTGTGTGTGCAACCAGCCAATCGGGACCACGCGGTCGCTTCTTACAAATTGAGTTGTTTCCATGTATTTTTAGATCTACATTCTATACATGCAAATAACTCGCATAGGCATTTGGAAGGTGTTAGCTCTGCCGAGCGTCGGTGACCCATTTCTACGCTGGCTAGCCGAGCGCGAGGTACTTCAGCTTTGTCGACAAGCCCCGCCCTGAAGAACGTTTGCACCAATCGGATTCAAACGTTATTTAGAACTTCCGAACCCTTGTCAAATGGACAAGGACCCAGCGCGTATATAGTTGATAGTAACAGTATTCCTAATTCCAGTCATATCTCACCAAGTTGCGATGGCCTAGTGGTTAGCATTTTTGCTTACCAATCCAAAGGACGGGGGATCGAACCCCGATTCGAGCGACTTTGATTTTTCGTTCACGTTCAGAGTTTCAAGATTTATATTTCCTATACTTTCTCGTTGGGAGCAGATGGGAATCGAACCCAGAACCATTCGCTTACAAAGCAAACACCGTGACCAATCAGCCACGGCCGCTCCTACGATGCAACGGCTTCGAGATACAGCAATATTTAAATTACGTAATACAAAAATATTCAAAATGTAATTATCGAGTGAAACTGGCTCCATATATTCAAAAATGGCTTATATAAGATCAGGAGAACATGTCTACAAAGTTTCATTGAAATCGGAAATGGTCGGGTACAACCGATTCCTTACTTGACATGGAATTGCTCCAATATAAAATTACCAGCAACTATTTATAGAAGTGAGAATATGAGCAACTCTTTGACGCTTCGAACAACGATTATATTTTGAATTTTTAGATTCAGAAACTTGAAAAATGACTTGTATGGACGAACTTATAATGCAATATGTTTTAGTTGGTCAAAGATAGAGTATTCTTAATGTAAAAACCATTAATGAAATTAAAACAAATGTTTTCGAAGAATATATTTTTTTAAGCTGCCAAAAATAAAATATATAAAACTATTTATAAAAAAAAAACCTTCTTTTTATTTCTTGCAATTGCCTCAAAATATAATTCTCAATATTTCTATGTAATTTACTATCTACTCCATACGTTCCAATTTAGGTCTCTCATTCTTCCAAAATCAGCACTTTGGCAAAACTTTGTCGCCAAGATTGCACTTTTTTCCCGAGCAGCTTCTCTCGTAAAAGTAATCTTTTACATTAAACTCCCCCCGCCACGTAGTGTTCCCTCTTGATTTCTCCTCCCACCAAACTTGGTAAACTGTCTGCACCGGAATTGATAACCAGTGTAGCCATTTATCTTGGCAAAGCGCTAAAAGTCAACCAGCAGCAGCAGCAGCTTCGAAAACAACAGCATAAAAGCAGTTCGGGAAAAAAATGTCACAACCTTCACAGTTTAGTGAGGGAGGGAAAACAAGTGCAAGGCCACCCCCCAAGCCAGGACGGGGGGGGGGGGAAATAAATTGTTCTGCAGCTTTCGGCCTGGTTTTCCATCGTGGCAACAAAAAAAAGTCGTGGGAGGCTGTAACGGTAATCCTAGAAAGGAAGAAAAACAGCTTGAATGCCCCCCTCCCCCTATGGTCGAGGATTTGTTCCTACTTGCAGCTTGAGAGTCGCTAATCGTCATTACCACTTGCTCCGCTTTTTATGTAAGGAAAAAGTCAAGGGTCTTTGCGGCACTTTCCCGTGAAAAACGAGGAAATTGGTGACTTGCTAAGATGGGCGTGACCTCCTTAGCAACTGCACTTTGGAAAACTATTCTTGCACTGGTAATTAACAAGCAGATTACATTATTTGCAAAGTCGTTCCAAGGTTAATTGCTGTGGCACTGTGGAAGAGAAAATTGTATTTTAAGTTTTGTCCTTGTGGGTTTCAATGAAAAATGAATCAAAACAATTGAAAACCCACAATTCCTTCTACGACAAGAATACAATCTGCTTCACCAAATAAATTTCACAAACTAACGCAAATGTTTTCTCTCCAAATGTTTCCCATTTTTTGCAGTGGTCGTCGAAGAGCCCGAGTTTACGGACGTTATCGAGAACGTTACAGTGCCTGCCGGACGGAATGTCAAATTGGCGTGCTCCGTCAAGAACCTAGGATCGTACAAGGTAAGGGGAGAGTGTTACGTCACCTTAAAAAACCATACACACGTGTGGGTACCCGAACGAAATTGTTTTTCCGCTTAAAATAACATTTGCCCTCAATACGTAATCCTTGCCCCCCGAAAACCTCAAGCGAGAGAGAGGAAAAATCACGTGCAATAAAACGAAATCTGTTTTATTAAAATTGTTATCTTTTAATAAAAAGCCCTGCGCGTTGCCGCAACCCGAAATGCCCGTTAAAGATAAATATGCAGCATTCATGGATATTTTCCTAATAAAAATTCACATTTATTTACATCTTCTTCACGCAAGGTGTACTCGAACGAGCAGTACACCAACATTCAGCTGACTGACGTGCTGGCAGACCGTTCAAGACGTTGCTTGAATCTTGTGCGGGGGTTGAAATGAAATCGGGGCCAGGCAGAACGACGATGATGATGATGCCCTGTAAGTAAAAGCCTGAAGACTGATTTCAAGAAGCCAAACCAGCATCCGTAGTACAGTCAGGAAGCTTGAACGGTTGTTGTTGGCCGGCGGTGGATGCTATATTTACATTCATCCACCGTCAGACAGACGGCACGGACCAACAACCTTTGCGAAAAAGCGTTTCTTACGTGAGGTTTTTGCAAAAATATGAGAGGGAAAAGTTTGGGGCGGTACGGTAAACTATCAACTTTTAAGTATTAAAAATGCAGATTAATTACTTACAGACTGAATAAGCTAGACAAGCAAAATGAGACAAACAAGGCTGGATAAAACAATACAAAAATATACGACAGATTGAGACAAATAATACAGAGTGAGACAATCAAAATAAGAAGATACCGTAGATTGGACAGTCAGCGCAAATGAAACTACCTAGTGAAAATTAGACATACTTGAACGAATGAGACATTTAAGGCAGAATGAGACAATCAGTACAAAGCTTCACAGCATGAGACAATCATATCAGAGTGAGACAATCAAAATGAGAAGTTGTGGAAGAATGAGACAGATTGTGCAAATGAACAACCAAGACAAAATTAGATTTTCAAGTAAGAATGAGACAAGCAAAACATAGGAAGACAGGATAAACGGTATATGACATTCAAAAAAGATTTATAAACACAGGACACAGTGAGACAATCAAGAAAAACAAGACAGTCGAAAAACAATCAAGCAAAGTGAGACAATAAAAAAAAACAAGCTATGGCAGAATGAGACAGACTGCGCAAATGAAAAGTCAACACAAAGTGAGACAAACAAATCATAGTGATACAGCTAAGACGGTATGAGAAAATAAAAACAGAATTAAGCACACATGACAAACTGAGACGACTTTATGCATGTCGGCCACTATTGCTAGTTCCAACTACTAGTTTCTTCCTTTTATCTTCAAGGACTTCGCCGCCCTGGGCTCCTAAGTATACAAGAGTCTGGCACGGAGTGACTGCGCCGAATACCCATATTGAATGTTAGGGGGCCCAACGCGGGATTCGAACCGGTGACTTCTGGATTGTGAGTCCAGTTGATCCACACGGGCAACAAAAGCAAATGACAAAAAATAAGACAAAATTTTACCGACAAACATAACAAAGTTTGACAATCCAGACAATGAGGTGTTTGGCAGAATGAGACAGACTGCGCAAATGGAACAACCAAGATAAATTGACACTTACAAGAAAGATTGAAACAAACAAGACAAAGTAAGATAGGCAAGACAGTTTGAGACAATCAAAACAGATTAAGACACAAAAGACAAAATGAGACAATAAAAAACAAAGAAAGACAAAAAAACAATCAAGAAGAGTGAGACGACCAAATGACATGTTATAACAGAATGAGAACATCCAAACTTGCATCCAAAACAAAATGAGACAAACACGATTGAATAAGAAAAACAAGACAAATGAGTTCAGCTGAGATGGTATGAGACAAAAAAGACAGAATTAGACACACAGGACAAAGTGAGACAATCAAGAAAAAAAAAATACAGATTGGGACAGGCAGAATAAATCAAACTGGATATAGGACATAGGAATTGTAGTAAGACAGACAGGACGAAATGAGACAATTCTGACAAAATTACACAGACATGACAGTATAAGACAATCTGATGAGAAGTTATAACAGAATATCATCGACAGCGTAGACTAGAAGACAAGACAACATAAGGCAAACAAGATAAAATTAGTCAAACAAGAAATAATGAGACATTCAAGAAAAAGTTGAACAAGCAAGGCGGTGGGAGATAATCAAGACAAAATTTGATAACAGGACATAGTGAGACAGTCAAGACAAAAAGAGCAGACAGAATGAGACGGACAACTCAAAACGAATCTAAAAGAAAAAATAGACATCATAATGAAACAGATGAACAGATGAATAATAAAAGAGCATGAAACAAATACAGAATAAGACAGACGGTGCATGAAGACAAACGAAAAAAAAAAAAAACAGATATTACCAAATAATCTGTAATGAGAGAGACCTGAAAAAATGAGACAATCACACAAAAAGAGAAGACAGAACATTTGAATAGAAATCAAAATTAACCGACAAGTCAAAATGAGCAATGAGTGGGACATAAAGACAGACAAGACAGTATAAGACAGACTTTTCTGAAAGAATTATACAGAATTATTATGATATAGAGAACATAATGAGACACACACGACCAAATATATTAAACTGAATGAAACAAATAATGGAGAAAAAGCAATCAAGACATAATGAGACAAACAAGACGGAATGAGACCACGGCTACGTCACGACTGTCATCCACATATAAAGCGAGTGAAGTCAAATCGAACCAAGATTGAACCAAGTTTTTGGCGCGTGGCTTTTGATAATTTCGTATGCGCATCGAGCATAAATAACAAAAATGAAAACTTTTTTAACTTTTTTTTCCTTTTAACATTTAATCTCAGGAGGCAACTAAGGGAATAGCATTTAATTCCGTCAAGCACCTAATGTTAGCATATCAGCACTGTAGTGTTCAGTGAGTTTGGTTGTGTTGTATCGTCAAATAGAACTTTGTTTTATTGATCTAATTGTTATTATGTCACAATATAGCAAAAGATAAAAAAAAACCGTAAAAAAATTGGGAACAAAATTTATGTATTTATTTCATACGACATTTTCAAAAACCACACGTAAACAATATTTACAGAGCGGGGACTTCAGAAAACTGCAGCTGACACGCCACGACTGTCATCCACATACAAAGCGAGTGAAGTCAAAATCGAACCAAGATCGAACCAAGTTTTTGCAGCGAGGTTTTTGAAAATGTTGTATGCACATGAATTGCAAAAATAAAAACTTTTTTTTTAATCACCAAGTTTTTTTTTCAAGCGATTAACAATTAATTTTAGATTTCCAGAGATTTTTTTTAAAAAAAAAAGTACCAATAAACTATTGTCTTTCATATGTTTATAGGACCTAATAAAAAAACTCTAGATTTGAACTTTAATTAATATTCAAATAACTTGTAGCAAACTGGTAAAATTTAAATTCTAAATTTTAGTAGGGGACAATGATAAATTCAATGTTCCAAAATATTATCAGCGTTTGTTAAATTCGATTCTAACCTAAATTTTAAATGCAACAACCTGGGTTTTTAGAACAGGATGCAATGAATAATCATCGAAATATGTTGATCAAACTCGTGGTTGAATTATGTTTAAATGTTAAATTAACTGAGTTTTCTAAAAATGTAATTGAATTTAAACCAACAGGAAGAATATTACCAACTTAATTTTGTTTCAATGCAACTGAATATATTTAATTTTTAGTTTAATGTTACGTGTTGTTCTAGAACAACTTTGTTTATCGGTCTTATAAATAATAAATGAGGAAATCCCTGAATGAGACATGCAGCTCTAAATAAATCTAACAAAACCAAATAAGATAGTAAATCTCAAGACTAAACAAATCAGAAAGAACACACAAAACATAATGATACAGACAAAATCTAATGAAACAGACAATGCAGCATGAGACAGACAATAGAGCATGAGACAAGTCGTCGTGCTATCTTGTCGCACCCGCCATTTCGACGTTCTGAGAAAAACGCGTTTTAATGTTTGACCTTGAACAACCAAAAACGAAAGCACGCAATGTAAACAATAACAAACTCGTTTTGTTTGGCTGATCATTATGTGCATTGTCCCGAAGTTTGGTTGAAATTGGTTGCTGGAGTCCCGAGTTGTACGTGCGACAAACGCGTTCTGACCTGAAATCTCTTTAATCAGTTGCTGCACTTACATCAATTTTCAGGGAGTGACAAGATAGCACGACAAGATTGAAACTTCTTTCATATGTAAAATGCACTGAGTTTTTTTTTTTTAATTTCGTTGAATATCTCAGGATTGAAATCAAATTTTGGAGATCTGTGAAGGTCAAAAGGCCTCACCATTGTGAGCTGCACAAAATGGCGTTCTTACCGTAAACTGGGGTCAATCGGGACACATGGGGCGAATTGGGACAGCAATTTTAACCACAATATTTTGTTTTTTTCTAGTTGGTTTCGGTTAAAACAGAGTCAGGCCAACAATTCACCCCAGATTACGGTAACTCAATTTGGCTCAAAATGCACGTACGACAAATTAGCACGACGGCGACGAAATGAAACCGACAAGAAATGATCTTTCAAAAACAGTTTCACAAAATAAGCACCGTTCCGCGCTCTAGAGGCACCCAAAACCCAGAGATAACAATCATAACACGCAAATGTTTATCCAGTTTTGGAACCTTCTCCCGTTCTGATCAAACTTGTTTGGTCCACGTGGCTTCAAGTGGTACAAAAGCCTCGATTGCAAGGCCAAGAAACCACATGAGATCCTGAGGAATTCCACCCGGAGGAGAAGAAGGGGTGGAAAAAATGCTCACATTATTCTTCCTCACCTCACGTGTGTGTGGGGGGATAACCCCCACCCCTTCTACAAATTGCCCAGGGTCGGTCCCTTCAAATTTTATGAGGAATAAAAATCTCATACAAAGTACATTTTTATGTTCGTTATGAGATTCCGCTTCTTCGTCTTCGACGTCTTCGAAGGAAACCAGCAGCAAACAAACCCACCTTAGTTGGTGTGGCAGGTATTTTTCGAGGGTTGATTTTTCCTCTCTTTTTCAGTTATGGTAAAGGGATGATGCTTCTCAATGTTGTCGTCGTTTGGGGACTGGTTGAATGAATGAGAGGAAAAAAACGTAAAAATAAAATCATGCCCTGAAGGGTAAATTATACGCCTCACCGGTGAGATTCGAGGCGAAGGTCGGAGATTGGTTTATTATTATTGTTATTATGATGTACCCGTGCGTGACTTGTGGGGGATGTGACAGATGTGGGAAGAACCGGTATCATTTGCTTTTTGGAATTGAATTTGAATGATACCTTTTTAACTCAAGTTTTTGTAAAATTTTAAATGTTATTATTTTTTTTTTTTTTTCAAGTAACTCATTCCAAATTGATCGTTTTATATAATTTTTGTCTTGCTTTGAACATATTCATATTTTAATATATTAGCTATTTTAATAGTAGTTAATGCAACAAGTTGCTAAAGAAGATTTTTTCAGCACGAGTCGTACATTTTACGATAAATACGACGAGTGCTGAAAAAATCAAGTTTTGCAACGAGAAGCTACAACATTTTTGCAATTCCGAAAAACTCTTCTAGAGTGGAATCTTATGTCAAGATTCAAGTGTTTAATAAATTCACCATTCAAAACAAAAAAAAAATATTGAAAAATGATACTTTTCGATACTAGTGTTGAAAAGTTCAATGTAAGTTTCACTTGGAGTTGGACGGTTTTTGGGAAGGTATAAGGTTTAGGATATGCTCTAAGCATTGCGACCATTGAGATAGTGTGTTTAGGGTTATATATATTTTTTTTATTAATTTATATTTATTCAAATTTCTTTTCCATGTACATTCATTCAGTTAAAATATTATTGAGTGTCCAATCACAAACGATGACTTTTCACCTCAATTTTAAATACTAGCAACTTTCATTTATTCATGAAATATTGTAGCTTTCGCTATTCAGTGATTTCAAATGTAGGAGGTCCTACATGTACAAAAGGGAAAAGGGATACCTTAAAACTAACTTATAAACTATATAAAGAGCGGATCAATGCAGCTGAAGACTGCAATGATTTTAGTCGAAATGCATCAATTATCTTATTGGACATAACATCCAAAGTGTCAACTTCGGCTAATTGATGAAGTTCACTGGTGCTGAACCAGGAGGAAGTTTCAGAATCATTTTCAGAATTTTGTTCTGAATCCTCTGAAGTTTTTTCTTCCTGGTTAAGCAACAGCTTGTCCAGATCGGCACAGCATAAAGCATGGCAGGTCTGAAAATTTGTTTATAAATTAACAGTTTATTCTTGAGACAAAGTCTAGAATTCCTGTTTATAAGTGGATACAAACATTTAATATATTTGTTACATTTAACCTGGATACTTTCAATGTGATCCTTGTAAGTAAGGTTTTTGTCAAAAGCAAGTCCAAGATATTTCACTTGATCCTCCCACTTTAAATTTACCTCATTCATCTTTATAATGTGATGACTTTTGGTTTAAGAAAATCAGCCCTTGGTTTGTGAGGGAAAATAATAAGTTGAGTTTTGCAGCATTTGGAGTAATTTTCCATTCTTTCAAATAAGAATTGAAAATATCCAAGCTTTTTAATCTTCTTGTGATGACACGAAGGCTTCTGCCTTTGGCGGAGATGCTTGTGTCATCAGCAAAAGTGATTTCTGACATCCTGGGGCAAATCAGGCAAGTCAGAAGTAAAAATATTGTATAAAATTGGACCCAAAATGCTTCCTTGAGGGACGCCAGCACGTACAGGTAGTTGATCAGATTTGCTATTCTGATAACATACCTGCAGAGTACGATCCGTCAAATAATTTTGAATAATTTTCACGATATAAATCGGAAAATTAAACCTTTTCAATTTCGCAATCAAACCTTTATGCCAAACACTGTCAAATGCTTTTTCTATGTCTAGAAGAGCAGCGCCAGTAGAATAGCCCTCAGATTTGTTGCTTCGAATTAAATTTGAAACTCTCAACAACTGATGAGTAGTTGAATGCCCAAGGCGAAATCCAAACTGCTCATCAGCGAAAATTGAATTTTCATTAATGTGCGTCATCATTCTATTAAGAATTATTCTTTCGAATAATTTACTAATAGATGAAAGCAAACTAATGGGCCGATAGCTTGAGGCTTCAGCAGGATTTTATCCGGTTTCAAAATCGGAATTACTTTGGCATTTTTCCAACTACTGGGAAAATATGCCAAATCAAAACATTTGTTGAAAATTTTGACCAAGCAACTTAAAGTTGCTTCTGGTATTTTTTAATTAAAATGTAAAAATGCCATCCTCACCAGGGGCTTTCATATTTTTAAATTTTTGATAATAGATTTTATTTCATTCAGATCCGTATTAAAAACTTCATCTGATGAAAATTCTTGTTCAACAATATTCTGAAATTCTATTGAAATTTGATTTTCAATAGGACTCAAAACATTCAAGTTGAAATTATGAGCACTCTCAAACTGCTGAGCAAGTTTTTGAGCTTTTTCCCCATTAGTTAATAGAATATTATCACCATCTTTTAAAGAAGGGATGGGTTTTGAGGTTTCTTAAGAACCTTTGAAAGTTTCCAAAAGGTTTGGAATAAGGTTTAATTTGTTCGACATCTCTTGCGAACTTTTCATTTCGCAGGAGAGTGAATCTGTGGTCAATAACCTTTTGCAAATCTTTTGAATTCGCTTCAGTGCAGGATCACGAGAACGTTGATACTGTCTTCGGCGAACATTTTCAGACGAATCAGAAGCTGAAGATCGTCATCAATAATGGGAGAATCAAATTTGACTTGGACTTTAGGAATAGCAATATTCCTAGCATCCAAAATTGCATTAGTTAAAGATTCCAAGGCTGAATCAATATCAGCTTTGGTTTCTAAAACAAAATCATGATTTAAATTATTCTCAATATGATGCTGATACCTGTCCCAATTAGCTTTGTGGTAATTAAACACAGAACTATTGGGTCTGGTAACTGCTTCATGAGAAAGTGAAAAAGTTACTGGAAGATGATCAGAATCAAAATCAGCATGAGTCACTAAAGGACCACAATACTGACTTTGATTTGTCAACACCAAATCAATTGTTGATGGATTTCTAACAGAAGAAAAGCAAGTTGGCCCATTCGGGTATAAAACCGAATAAAGACCAGAAGTGCAATCTCTGAACAGAATTTTACCATTGGAATTTACTTTTGAATTATTCCAAGATTGGTGTTTGGCATTAAAATCACCGATGATCAAAAATCGAGATCTATGCCGAGTAAGTTTATTCAAATCCCCTTTGAAATAATTTTTATTTTCCCAGTGCATTGGAATGGCAAATATGCAGCTGCAATCATAATTTTCCCAAAAGAAGTTTCAAGTTCAATGCCCAAACTTTCAATAACTTTTAACTTAAAGTCACGTAACGTGCTATAAGTCATACTACGGTGGATAACTATTGCAACTCCACCGCCATTTCGATTCATTCGGTTATTAGTTATAACTTTATAATCTGGATCACTTTTCAAATAAGTGCCAGTTTTTAAAATGTTTCAGTTATAACAGCAACATGCACGTTATGAACTCGTAAAAGTTGAAAAATTCATTTTCTTTCGCTTTTAAAGAGCGAGCATTAAAATTCATAATATTGATGGAATTACTTAGATCCATGATTAAACTTCAGGGTAAGAACAACATCATTCGCAAATTTTAATCCAATCTGGATTGCTTCCATCATGGATGTAGCATTACTCATTGTTTGAATCAAACCAAACAGTGAGTTTTGCAAAAAGTCATTTTTCAAACGTAACATCGCCGAGATCAGAAGATCCCAAAGCGTTGCCAGCAGAAAAATTTTCAAATGAAATTTGAGGTACCTGCCCAATTTCAGAAAGATTGGTAGAGGATTTAAAATTCGTGGATGAACCCGAAACGACGTTAGCATAAGAAATGCCATTGTTGTTACCTAACTTTTCCACGGTAGGGGTATTTCTAGAATTGTTCGAGTGAGACAGCACGAACGTTTGATTTAAAGATGCAGGTACAACCTGACTTTGAGAAAATTTCGGTTTGGATTTCGGCTGATGCTTAGCACGAGAATCCAAAACCTTTTTCTGATGGGGCAATCCCAGAAATTTGATTTGTGATTTCCACCACAATTTGCACATTTAAATTGGGTGACTTCTTTCACGGGACAATTGTCCTTGTCGTGAGAAGAATCCCCGCAAACCATGCATTTTGGAACCATGGCGCAATGATCAGTACCGTGACCGAATGCCTGGCAACGCCGGCACTGGGTCAGATTCTGGCCATTACCGCCATGTTTCTTAAAATGCTCCCACTTTACCCGTACATGGAACAAAAACTGAACTTTGTCCAAAAGTTTCAAATTGTTGATTTCATTTCTGTTGAAATGAATCAGATAAAATTGTGAAGTCAAACCAAAGCGAGAAATATTCCCGTTTGATTTTTCTTCATTGGTATTACTTGGGATGGGGCAAAGCCAAGCAACACCTTAAGTTCGTTTTTGATCTCATCCACCGACAAGTCGTTGGAGAGACCTTTCAAGACCGCCTTGAATGGCCGAGCATTCTTGGTCTCATACGTGTAGAAATTGTGTTTGTGGTTTTTCAAATAACCAACAAAAGTTTGGTGATCTTGTAAAGATTCCGTCAACAAGCGACATTCTCCTCTTCGACCAAGCTGGAACGAAACCTTCAAATTGCAAGTTTCCTTGCAATTCTTCAGTTGCGTTCGAAAGCTGGCCAAATCGGAGACGGAAGTCACTACAATTGGCGGAGCCTTTACTCGTTTCTCGACGGCAGAAGGCTCAGTACGAGGAGAAGGTTCCTTGTCATCAGTTTCGGATAAAACACCGAAACTGTTTGTCAATGGAATTGGAGGATTGACCTCACATTCAGAATCAGAATCAGACCTCAGAAGAGGCTGTTTTCTTTTTCTGTTTCCGTTAGCCGGTTTAGCGTTCAAACGCTTCACCGACGTAACGACCAAATCTTCAGAAGATTTGCGTTTACCTTTGTTTTGACGCATTTTGCAAGCAAAGTTCTCTTAAAAGATGGCTTCGTTTGTAAAATACAACAAAATTTCAGGCGGGGTTAGTCTTGAAAAGACTGTTTAGAATTTTGGAAAATAACTCAGGTAGTCTTTAAAAAGACTGTGAATTTTGTTTTGAAATAACTTTGAGCTTAGGTAGTAAAAAATACCGCAGCTCTAGTGTCCGTTCACCACGAAGGTTCGCAAGACACTGTGTGTTTAGGGTTTATAGCGTTATTCTCAAGGCAAACATCTGATGTTGCTGTCGAGGCAATTTCGTTTAGTTTAATCAAATTTGAAAAAAAAAATTAAACATTATGTCATTATGAGAATTTTTTAAATGGTCAAAAAATAAAAATTTTACAATTTTGCTTTTTGGATGTTTTTGAAGTCTCTTTGAGTCAGGGGTGTTCAAAAACATCCAAAAAGCAAAAAATAAAATTTTGTTTATTAGACCTGAGCAATTCTCTACGAAATCGGCCGATTTCGACCAATTTTATTTTTTGTATTTTTTTATTTGACTTAAACTTTGTGGGGGCCTTCCCTATGACCAAATAAGCAATTTTGCGTCATTAGTTCACCCATACAAGTCTCCATACAATGTTGGCTGCTGTTCATACAAAAATGGTATGTAAATATTCAAACAGCTGTAACTTTTGAGTGAATTTTCGGATCAATTTGGTGTCTTCGGCAAAGTTGTAGGTATTGTTTAGGAATTTTGAGAAAAAAATAGGCACACGGAAACAAATTTCATTTTTTTAATCAACTTTTTTTTTCACTAAAGCGCAATTTCCCAAAATGTGTATTTTTTGATTTTCGAGATTTTTTGATATGTTTTAGGGGACAAAAATCAGCAACTTTTGAGCCATAGAGAAACATGGCCGCCGAGTTATGAATTTTTGAAAAAAATAGAGATTTTTGAAAAAAATCGAAGTCTCATGCAAAAACAAGTTTGACATTATTTTTTAATGCAAAATTTAATTTGCAATCGAAAAGTACTTCACAGATTTTTTGATAAAGGGCTCCGTTTTCAAGATAAAGCCACCGAAAGTTTGATTTTAGCGAAATATTTGCAGTTTTTCAATTTTTAAAAATAGTGACCATGAGTGACCGTTTCTAATAATATTTTTTTGAAAAGTTCAGAAAATTTGCTATAAAATTCTCCAAGAGACATTGAAGATTGGACCTCGGGTTGATGAGATAGAGCCGCTTTAAGAAAAAGAAACACGAAAATTGAAGTTTTCTAAATCTCACCAAATCAACCCACCATTTTCTAATGACCATATCTCAGCAAATAATGGTCCGATTTTCAATTTTAATACATGAAAAATTCGTGAAATTTTACGATCTTTTCGAAAAAAATATTTTGAGCCTAGCATTTTAAATGGGTGTAATATTCAATGTTTACGATTTTTGTATGGACAGCAGCCAAAATTGTATGGAGACTTGTATGGATGAACCAATCACACAAAATAGTTTATTTGGTCATAGGGAAGGCCCCCACAAAGTTTGAGCCAAATCAAAAAATACAATTAAAATCCATTTCCGGTTTTGGTAGAGAATTGCTCACCTTAAAAAAACAATCTGGAAGTGACATTTATAACACACTTCCACATAAACTAAATTTGTAGGTAAAATCGAATGTTGTTTTTTTTCAATAAAATTTGATTTCATAAAACTCTAACTTTTTTTTCGAAATATTTAATTAAAAAACTACAAAAGTTTCAATAAAACGTAATTTTACAATCAATAGCTATTTTTTTAACAAAAACCTGAATAGAGTTTCTTAAAATTCTGATAAACCATTTCAGGGCTGATGGGTCATATATGATTTATCAGGCCTAAAAAGGATAAAGCAAATCATTTTTAAATATGCAATGCTTTTTGAACCTCAAATTACAATATAACGTCATCCGGGGTGACATTGGGTCGTAGGGGGAGATTGGGTCATATAAAATTAGGTACCCTCAGATCCAATGCCAACCCTGATGATGGTGATGCATTTTTTCGAAAAACTCGGCTTTTTGGCATTCTAAAAAGAAAAATGATGGTCCTAGGTATTATTATTCAGAGGGAATTCAGAGTGCCCAGAAAACGGTACTTTATTTCAAAAACTCACTCCATATGCTCGACATTGTTCCCTGAATTACCCTCTGAGGATATTATGAGCAAAACTTTTGATATTCGAGGAAGATTTTATAGGAAAAATCGAATTAATTTTTTCACCATGTTGTGCTGTTTTCAGATGCTTAAAATAACCAAACAAAAAAGTTTATTTTGCATATTTTAGGCATATTACTGTCCATATTTATAATTCCTAAAAACTGTTTTATATATCTGAGAAAATTCTGCTTAATTTTCAATTTTAACTTTGCATTTATAAAATAATTTTCGAAATGTCGAAATGAAACCTCGTCACCTGGTGGTCTGATTTTAAATTTTTAGTTGCGAAATCTTTGGGAAATTTTCCAATAATTTTTTTATTTCCAATTTTCATAACAGTCATAATTTGTTTTTTAGCACTAAGTTACAGTTTCTTCAAAATATTAAAAAAAAGTTCTTGATATTGAATGCACTTCAAGTTAAATCATCAAAATATTTCAAAGGTTTTTCAATAAACGAAATAAATTGCTCTAGAAGTGCATTCAATATCATAATCGGATCGCGCGATATCCGGAGGCCACAATTTATGGTAAACAGTATCGAAGTACGAGTGAGCATTATGATTAATCGCATAGCGTACACACATCATATGTACTGCGTTCACCCTCAATGGAGAGCAGAGTTGTCAAATTTGCGTATGAAATTGCTCTTGAATTCTAGGGGTGTTAAAGATTTAAACGTTGAATACTTATACTAATTTTGTTTTGTTTTGTTTTGTTTTGTTTTGTTTGGAGGGGAAAAGCCCGTTTGAGTGGATCGCCAACCGATGGGTCCTTCTCAAATAGGCACAAAACCTCTTTTTTTATTGTCAACAGATTTACAGTCCAAATGACAAAAAGGCTTTTACATAATTACTTAAACTATTCTATTAAGCTATTTTATTAGCAAAATGAAAAAAAATCTTTTGTTTTAAATGAAATTATTTTTAAGATAATTTTATTTACTTAATATCTTTAAATCTTTATCATTTCGCTGCTAAACCCCCCAATCTGACTCCCACGGTATGTAAATTGTGTACACAGAGTACATAAATATCGGGACTCCACTCAGTCACTGCGATGTGTCGTCTTTGGTCGCTGGAATGTTGCCGGAAGGGCAGAAGCAGCAGCAGCAGCTTATGCATGAATATGGGAACTTATGAAGTCACGGCGTATGTTTTCCCCTAAGAAGGATGACGAAGCCAACATAAATTTACTCTCCTCATGTTGGGAGAAGGAAGATCGGGAAGCTTATTTGTCAATGGGGATGATGCGGTTCGCAAGATGGATAACGTAAATATTTTTTTAGGTTTCCCTCCACTGAGAACGTTAGAAAAAGTGAGAGTATGCGTAATATTTGAGAAATACTAAATCTTCATATTCTCTCTATTTTCAGGTGGCGTGGATGCACTTTGAGCAGTCCGCGATCCTCACCGTGCACAACCACGTGATCACGCGGAATCCGCGGATCAGCGTTACTCACGACAAGCATGACAAACACAAGACCTGGTTCCTGCACATATCGAACGTCCAGGAGGAGGACAAGGGTCGGTACATGTGTCAGATCAACACCGTTACGGCCAAGACCCAGTTCGGGTATCTGCACGTGGTTGGTAAGTTTTAGGTCAAACTGAACTTTTTTTCAAATATTCTTTTATTGTTTTCAACTCACCTGCATTCTATCTTTATTGAAATAAGTACCCAAAACATTGTTATCAATCTCATTATGCAAAAAGCAACAATTTCCCTTGGCCTCCAGCCAAAAAAAAGAAAAGAACAACAAAAACACCGTCAAAGGCCGCGTAATCGCGTCGTAATTGCTACCGTTTACTTTGTCGTAATACCCCGGGAATTCAATTTCCGTTTTGCATTTCCACCGGCAACCAGTGGGAAATCCCCGATTGAACTTGGCTTATCTTCCACCTCATGATGGAATGGGGAAAGCGAAACTGACTGACATAAAATTGTTAATCTCTCTCCACTCGGAGTCTGACGAGGACCGCTGTCTGTCCAAGTACCACCAGATCCCCAGAACTCCATTAGGATTCAAGGATATCGATTTCAGAGAGCGAAAAAAAAACAATTTGAAGCGACGACGTGATTAGGAGAGAAAAGAAGTGTGTCTCCCATTGTGTTCATGGAAGGTGCAATCGGAATTGAATTATCTCTGGTTCTTTTGCTATACTCCGAGAGGTGTCCCGGCAGCTGATTTCATTACCGATTTTTTGCTACTGCTCTGCTTCGAGTTGAGGAAAAAACAGATGACAGGAAAGTACGTGTCTAATGGGAATCAGCTGGGGATTGACGATGTTAAAAAGGCGGAAAATAGATTGTTTTGCCTTCCTCACCTCAATGAGGAAATGCTACAAAATCACTCGAAAAACGAACTTCTTTATTAGACCTCGTAGACCCACCTTCACGTATACCTTTCGACTCAGAATCAAATTCGATCCGTCTTGAGGTCCCACAAGACCCTAGTTAATATTATGAAGTTTAGTAAAGTACTTCAAAAGTTATGCTAAAAAACGATTTCGAATAAAGTCCGAAAGATTGTAAAAAGAGTGGTTTTTTAAGAAAACCCGTCATGCTATACATTTTTATAAAGGTATTTGAAAGACCTTTCCAACAAGCTCAAAACGATAAAGATCTGAAAATCCTATCAAAAATTATCAACACTTAAGTGTTATTTATGCACCTTTTTGGAGGCTGGATCTTACATATTTTGATGAAAACGTTGTCCGGATCCACCGTGCGACCTGTCTTCGTATAGGTAATCAAACGACCTTTCCAATGAGTCTAAAACGTTGAAGATCTGACAACCCTATCAAAGGTTATAACCACTTTTTTAGGCCGGATCTCAGATATTTTGATAATAATAAGTCTTATTTATACTCTTTTTTGAGGCTCTGTAGTGTGTTAACTTTATGAATGTAAGGAAGGCACCACCCACCTAAGGTGGATTAAGCAACGTTTTTTTTTAATATTTTGTGAATTTTCAACATTGATGGAGTTGTCTTGTAAACCATAAAACAATTAAAACAATTCAAACAAATATCAAGCCAAAATCTCAACATTTAAATGCAAAAAGTGTTTTAATTGCATTTTACACTGGTTCAGAAGTTTTTCAATCATTAGTTTGCCAAAAATGTAAGATTTGAAAAAAAAAACAAATATTTTTAAATCAACCCAAACATGCGCAGGGGAACGTAACTTGAATCAATTTCATCTAATTTCATTTAGATTTCCATTGAAATTTCGAAATTTAAAATATTGTTTTCAAGAAATTTGTAAAAGCTTTATTGAAAAGAATTTATCAAAACAGTTTCAGTTCTAAAAATAATTATCAATACGTTTAAATGAGTCTAAAGATTAAAAATGTTTTTTTTAACAAACACAATCATTTTTTAAATCCAATTTTTTATTATGCTTATTATGTAGTATCATAAAATGCTGTTCTCATGATTTCAATTATGTAAATGGCCATTCATATGTTCTATTTGTATCACATTTGAAATATTATCAATGGTTCTTTGTCTGAAATTAATATTTAAAAGTTTTAAAATATTTGAAAAAATTAAAGCGACAATAAAATTTTTAGTTCCAGTTATAAATTTTCATAATTTATAAATTTTATGCTGATGATTTCTGAGGAGTTTCAATGGTGAAAGACAAGAACATTAGGCAAAATGTGTATCGGATTTACACAATAGCTCACTAATTCCACCTACCACTTCTAATTAAAAATTGGTCACACAATAGAACCAAAAATTGACTATGTTTTCATAAACACTTATCTTTAGATAGTATAACAAATAAACATATATAAATATTCCCTAAGTGATCATAACATTGGACAGGGTCGCCAGAACTCATTATTTTTGATTTTTTCAATATGTAAAATAGGATAAACTGCAAAATTGAAAGTTAAAAATAATTTGGCAACGCTACCATTTTAAGGAAAGATCATTTTTGATAAACTAAAAAAAACGGTTGAAATAAAAATTTCATGAAGCATAATCGGATTTGAAATCAAAAAGAACTTCACAGAAATGTTGATAGAGTTCACTTTTTTTGAGGTAAATCCACTGAATGATTTATTTTTGCGATTTTTGGCAATTTTTCAATTTTTTGAAAAGTGATCATGGTTGCCTAAGTAAGATTTTTTTTCGAATGTAAATTCAGTTTAAGAATTTGGTACAGGTACAAATAGAAAAAAATCGAGATTTTCTGGTTATCATCAAAATTTTGTTCAGCTTTCAACTTTTCTAAACATACCAAATTTATTAGAAATTCAGATTTCAAACTACAGATTCTAGAATATTTAGATACTATTTTTGTATAGACAGCTGTTAAATTTATATAGAAACTTGTATAGACCAACCAATGACGCAAAATGACTTTTTTGGTCATATGGAATGGCCCTACAAAGTATAATGCAAATATAAAATTATAAAATAAAATCTATGACTAAAATACTGAATTATGCATTGCTTAATAGTTTAAATTGTTACTTGTTTTTTTTATAGAGCACATTAGTGTATTATCGGATATTTGTTTCAAACTTTAGGTTCATTTTTTGATATTCATTTTCGAAAAAAATAATAGCATTTTTTGTTGTCGAAAACCAATAAAAATTTATTTCAAAATCAACTTTCAAAAAATACCTTTTTGCAATTCCGTCGTGAAACTACTTTTTTTTTTTTTTTGTTTGATGCCACTATCCACTGCGACCAGGAATTAGATCTATTGCGGACTTGCAATTCTATTTATAGAATCACAAAGGCTTCTTCTGTTATTAGGCAGATGGGACACGCACACACGCTATTGTTGAGCGAGTGTGTCGAGCGATCCACTGCCGTAACTTCACCGCCGAAGAGGTTTGAATGTTTTTTCAATCCTCTTTGGCTCTGCCTTTCCACTCTGTACTGTCCAAATGTATCGCTAGAACCGAAGTGCACATTTCACGTTTACTTATACCCAGCTAGCCCTTAAGTTCTGGTTTCTGGAAAACTCGTCCCTTCAAAGCACTTTTTGCGATCGGGCCGTGGAGCTCTGTAGGGCAATTATACAGAGAACAGTTGGTCCTTATACATGTGAAGAGTACAGGGGAAAGGATGTGCCGAGCCATGTGGGTTTGAAACCACGATCTTCCGCTCGTAAAGCGAAACCTGTAACCATTAGACCACAGGAGCTCGGTGAAACTACTTACTTTTCCTGTCATTCTTGAATGACGAAATAGGCTACTTTTCTGTACCAAAAATAACAGAATCGAATAGCAACACTTTTCAAAATAAATGCTGAAAAGTTCTACTTTTCAGCACTCAAATGGGTGCTGAAAAGTTGAACTTTTCAGCACTTGTTTCGAAAAGTAATACTTTTCAACATTTTTTTGATTCAAACGGTGTATTGACAAAATACATGAAAATTTGACATAAAATTTCACTCAATGGGTGTTTTTCGGAATTGCAAGAATGTTGTATGCAACTCGTTGCAAAACTTGATTTTTTCAGCACTCTTCGTATTTATCCAACTCGGTGAACCTCGTTCAATAAATGTACGACTCGTGCTGAAAAAAATCCTCTTTTTGAAACTTGTTGCATAAACTACTATTGTGATACACACGATACCCCTTCGGCGTCATCCACAAAGTATGTCACGATAAAATCGGCCAAAATTAACCCCCCCTCCCCCTATGTCACACTTTGTCACGCTGGCTCTGACCCCTCCCCCTCGAAAAGTACGTCACGTTTGGTCGGACCCGCCCCCTCACTATCTTGTTTTTTTTTACAATTTTATCATGATTTTTAAAAAGGATTATTTTTGAATTCGGAATTTAATCGAGAATGTTTTTTTAATTTATACAGGTTGCATTTTGGATTTGTTTATTTTGTTCAATATTTTAATGATAGAAATCACCATCACCTTATGCCGATTCTTAGCGAAGCTACACAAAAATGCCACATTTTTCAATTTTCAATGTGATTTTTCAAATGAAAGATTTCATTTTTATTATGATGAAATAATTGCGATGTGCTTTAACCCTTTCGAGCCTGATGGGTCATATATGACCCAAATATCAAAATTTCCAAAACTAGCCTATAATTTTCGTATGGTCATAAGAATCATTTTCCCATCATTTACTAAAAAAATTTTTTTTGAAAATTCAGGCCTGAAAGGGTTAAATGCGTTTTCTTACCTCAAAAGCTAAAAATATTGACCAAATGAAGTCTGCAAGCCATTAAACGGGAGAGGATTTTTTTCATAAATCTGCTCCTTTTGTTGTCTCGTCACGGAAAGAAATGGCTGGCAAAATCTCAAATTTGAACCAATTCTATCAGTTTAAGGAGATTCGTTTTTCATTTCGTGATAATGTGTAGAAGAGCAAAAGTCTAAAAAATCAAACTGACCCTTTTAGAAGTCCAGTTTTACGATGTTGTCCCGTCACGCTACATTTTCATTTCAGGGGAAGCACAGGTACTATATGGTTCATACTACATGACATTTTTGTAGGAAAATTAATTATCTTCCCAAATATGTAATAACATTTGGGGTTTCTTCTTTTATTTTGCCACTATAGCCAACACGCTGATAAAAAACTTGGGATTTTTTTCAAAAAAGTAGCCGACGAATCTGTCATTTCACTTTTTTTAAGCATATTAAATCTGTCATCAAAAACTTTGTTTCTTAAAGCCTTGAATCGTGTTTGATTTATGAGTAAAGTTTATCAAACATTAAACTTTTGAAGCTATATTTAAAAAATGAATTTTCAGTGTTAAAGAAATTGTCGAGCGTAACGTCACAGTCTCACGTACCCCCCCCCCCTCTCCCCCTTGTCACACTTTGTCACACTTGGGACAACCCCCCCTCCCCCCCTAAAGCGTGACGTACTTTATGGATGACGCCTTCGTGTCTTCATCTTAAAAATAACTTCATTTTATTTTTTTTTCACGTTGTAAAAACGTATGACGGCCCTAAATATTTAATCTGTCTTTAAGTTGTTTTTTCATTCATGTTTTTTACTACATGTCACCTTATTTTAATTTTGGGCAGTTGAAATTGTTAAGTCGATATCAGATTTGAAAAAACTTCACCTCATTCGAACTCTTCAATTTCTACCAATTTTAAAGTCTTGCCTTAAACACCACTTGAATCAGGTTAACAGCAGTTTTCTCAAACCCAACACAATGTAAACCTTTTCTGTTCACACCTTCCGGCACACCTTAAACGCCTCTCGAACGCGCGCGCCACTTTAACACCAACAATCGGGTATCGATTTCCGCACACTTCCTAACTCATATCGAATATCCATTGAAGAGCATCATCGCCTTCTCGTCGTCGTCGTCGTGTCGTTGTCAGAGTTCAACGGAAAATCCGCGAATTTCCACCAGCACCCCCTCTAGTTGTGGTGGCTTTTGAAGCCCGGCGAGGGAAGCTACCCAGGAAAAAAAAAAGTCAATTTAAATTCAAATCGCATTAGGATCATTGCCATCATCCTGAACGTAAATACCTGCCTCCTCTGCACGAAACGTGGCGTGCCATTTTTCGTCTGCTACTTTAGTGGAGTGAACTAGCAAGTCGGAGCTTGTACTGTACTACATAAAGCTTGAAGCAGCTTGTCACAAGTTGAAACATGGATTAGAAACTCTGACTTTAAATGTATGTTATAAGTTTTTTTTTATAGACTTTTACCGATTTTTTTTGAAGAAACCATAGAGCTAAATTTCACAATCTAAAAAAAAGCGCAAAAATTCAGACAGGAAATGTCAGAAGTTGAAAAAAGGAACGGTTCAAACCGACACCAGAAACAATTTCTACGCAAACATTTATTTATTTTCATGTCCCGGCCAGTGTCACACTTTTTTTCCCGACTTTTCCTGATTCCCTTCATTTCCTCTTCCGGAAACCGGTGAACCGGAAAATTCATCACCTTCTCATTTTTTGTGCTCCTCCTGCCAACTTCCTCCGTTTCAAATTCGATTTGTGTGCCACCTTCCGTCTCATTTCAAATAAGTTTCCTGTCAATGATTTTGTTTTTCTTCTAACGATTTTTGTTCTTCTTCTTCTTCCGCAGTGCCACCCAACATTGACGACTCGCTCAGCTCGAGTGACGTCATCGTGCGCGAGGGCTCGAACGTGACGCTCAAGTGCCGGGCCACCGGGAGTCCCCTGCCGGCGGTCAAGTGGAAGCGGGATGACAATTCTAAAATAGCTATTAATAAGTCGTTGAGTGGTAAGTTTGTGATATTCTGGGAGGGGGAAATGATTAAGTATCTTTATCGGGAAAGTTTATCAGAAAATTGGAAGATTTTTTGTGGACGTATCAATTTTATTTCAACTAGCAACAAGTGGGAATCCACCTCTCACTCACTAAAAGTCAGGAGTTAGAATTCATAAGACAGCAGTCAGAAGTCAGAAGTCAGATGTCAGAAGTCAGATGTCAAAAGTCAGCAGTCAGTAATCAGTAGTCAGGAGTCAAAAGTAAGGAGTTAGAGTTAGAGTTAGAGTTAGAGTTAGAGTTAGAGTTAGAGTAAGAGTAAGAGTAAGAGTAAGAGTTAGAGTTAGAGTTAGAGTTAGAGTTACAGTTACAGTTAGAGTTAGAGTTAGAGTTAGAGTTAGAGTTAGAGTTAGAGTAAGAGTTAGAGTTAGAGTTAGAGTTAGAGTTAGAGTTAGAGTTAGAGTTAGAGTTAGAGTTAGAGTTAGAGTTAGAGTTAGAGTTAGAGTTAGAGTTAGAGTTAGAGTTAGAGTTAGAGTTAGAGTTAGAGTTAGAGTTAGAGTTAGAGTTAGAGTTAGAGTTAGAGTTAGAGTTAGAGTTAGAGTTAGAGTTAGAGTTAGAGTTAGAGTTAGAGTTAGAGTTAGAGTTAGAGTTAGAGTTAGAGTTAGAGTTAGAGTTAGAGTTAGAGTTAGAGTTAGAGTTAGAGTTTGAGTTAGAGTTAGAGTTAGAGTTAGAGTTAGAGTTAGAGTTAGAGTTAGAGTCAAAACTAGAGTTTTTTAGCAACCCGCAACCAGGTTATTTTGAGTCCAAACAACAACATCTGGTCTTCCAATGTCTGCAGTAATAAATTTCCCAACGCTTTCTTTTCTTTTCACCAAACTCTTTTCCCCACTTTTTCATCCTTTCTTTCCAGTGCCCGACTGGGACGGCGAATCGGTGGAGATCTCCAAGATCTCCCGGCTGGACATGGGCGCGTACCTGTGCATCGCCTCCAACGGCGTCCCACCGACGGTGTCGAAGCGCATTAAGGTCAGCGTGGACTGTAAGTAAAACCGATAGTTCCCACTCCCTCTCAATTATCATTACGTTTAGAGGAAAAAAAGGTGTCGACACCCTCTTCACCGACGAGTGTGGTTAGCACTTTCCTTGTCACCTCGTCCAAACGATGGGAGCAATTTAAATTAAATTCATTTGCATCACATTAAAATTATCCCGAGAACAAAAAAAAAGCGATCTCCTTTCCTCGTTCCCCAGGGAAGTTTTCCGAGAAACGAGAATTAAAGCCCTTCTTGTTGTAAACAGTCACCGACCTTCCACGGGCACGTTGGCAAAAAAGGGGTGAACTGCTTGAGTCTGGAACCAGTGTTGGTATTATCGCACTCTCGCGAGAAAATTTTCTCTCTCTCGAGCTCTCGCCGCGAGTATCGAGCTGCCGAGAGAAACTCACCGATTGCCCGTGCTCTCCTCCACTCGCGAACGGGCTTTCTCGCGAGCCAGATTTGCCCGTTCGCGAGAAGTTGAACGTGTTAGAAACGAACAAAAAACAACAAAGCGATTGAAGTTACACCTCTATACCATCGCCTGGTTCGTATTCATAAGCCTGATAAACAAATTGCTAGCTTGGGGCGAACGGCTAGCACGAGGCGCTCGCGAGCGCTCGCGGCGAGAGCGAGAACGCGAACGAAAATGCGAGCGCGAGCGAGAAGAGAAAAGTACTACAAGTTCTCTCCCTCGTTCGCGAGCGAGAAATGCTTTCCTTCTTCTCGCTCGAATTCCAACAATGTCTGGAACAGTAGAATTATGGAAATTAAGGGATTGCAAAGTGTTCCTACCAGTTGCTGCTTGTCGGCGGTGTCGGATGACAAGGCGGTGTGGCTTCGTGGGAGGTTTTGTTGCCTAACAATATGGATTAACTGGCAGGTCGTTAAATTTGTCAACCTTGGCGGAAGTTGTGGTTTTACGGTGGGGGAGGGAGAAGGTGGGGTGAATTATTAATTGTGTCGTTAACAAGGACGATGGGAAAGATTCAAGGTTACCATTTAAACATTATTTAAAGTTTTCATAGGTTTCAATCTTTTATGACCTTGCAAATCTAATACGATCATAAATATTTTTATGTAGTTCGGTTTATAAAATAACAATTTGAACTTATAATAACAATTAACTTATTGAAAAATAAAAGTTTAAATGAAGTTTGTTGAAAAAAACAGCTTACAGCTGAATTTTGAAATACCAAAAAAATTAAAAGTTAATGCAAAACAAGCAAAAGATAATTATTTGAAGAATAAGAAAAGTCAAAAGGAAATTCTCGATATAAAAATCCAAAAAGTACTAGCATTCGAATTCCTAGCCTCAATTTTAAAAATATGGTTTCTTGAAAAATAACTTTAGACATGATTTTTGCTTATTTTCTTCAAAATCGTGTTTACATTGTTTTTGTTACACAAAGTTTTTTTTTCGATTTGTGGATCCAAAATCATTCAATCATCATGCATTCAAAAAGTTTGAGGAATCCATTTTACGGTGTCTTTTGAAGAAGAGCAATTTTCTACGAAGTTGACCGATTCCGATTTTGTGTCATTGATTCGTTCACCCATACAAGGCTCCATACAATTTTGGAGAATACGTTGAAACATCATTGAAGTTCAGGCTGCCCTTTCCCTTGCCCTTTCGAAATAATTTAAATAAAAGATGGTGATTTATTATTTAACTTTTGTCACTAAAAGTTGATTTGCAAAAAAAAACTATTTTTATTTTTTGATATGTTTTAGAGGAGATGAAATGCCAACTTTTCAGAAATTTCCAGAATGGGCAAAAAATCTTTGAGCGAGTAATAAATTTTTGAATCAATACTGAATCAATTGGTCGCAAAAATTTCTCAACTTCATTTTTCGATTTAATTTGCAATCAAAAAGTACTTAAGTAAAATTTTGATAAAGTGCACCGTTTTCAAGTTAAATCCATTTTTAGGAGACTTTTTTTAAAATAGTCGCAGTTTTTCATTTTTTAAAATTAGTGCCCATGTTTGCCCACTTTTGAAAAAAATATTTTTGAAAAGCTGGGAAAATTCTCTATGTTTTACATTTTCGAATTTTGATGATACGACCCTTAGTTGCTGAGAAATTGCCATGCAAAGGTTTAAAAACAGGAAAATTGATGTTTTCTAAGTCCCACCCAAACAACACAACATTTTCTAATGTCGATATCTCAGCAACAAATGATCCGATTTTCAATTCGCAATTCGCAATTCGCAATTTTCAGTGTAAGAACGGGCCTTGACCGATCTTATGCACCAGGTTCCCGACGAACACGCACTGCCCTTACACCTACATCTCACCCTTGCTCTGAGTCAGTACGAGCAGCACGCTAGAACACGCTTTGAGTGTTCGTGCCAGGCATGCACACCTTCTTTTCCGGTTACGCATTTTAACTCGGCCGGGGGTGGTACATTACGTAGGGTTTGATGTAAGTATAAGCGCCTAACCATTTAAAGTGTGCCTAACAACTTTCATTAAAGCAAAGACTGTTTTATTTTTAGTTTGAATTCAAAAACTAATTGTTATTTACTGTGTATTGTTTTCTCCTGAAATCTTTCCTAGTGTTGAGTCGTGTTTATATGTTGGTATTTCTTTTGTCGCGGTGTTTTGTTACAATTTTTGGTCCTAAGCATTTTATAAAAGTTTTTCAAAAGTACAATAGTAATATTTGTGTTAATTCTTTGATCATTCCAAAAATTGAGTAAGGGCTCGAACCTCATTTGGTTGAAGAAAAGGGTGAAGATTGAAAACAATGGACAGTGAAAGAAATATACTGTGTAAAGAATCAATAGTAAAAGAAAGATAGTAATTTATTAAGTAGATAATGAAATTAACAATAGTTAATAACAAGAGGTAACAATGTGGTTAAGGTGTTAAGTGCAATTTATAGGGCAGATGAAAAATTATTCAAATAGATAAATAAAGATAAACAAAATTGACATCGCTGCCAAATTAAGGAAAAACAGACAGTTTGTTACAGCAGCATCAATTGGTAAAATAGAGTGGAAAAGCGTTGAGAAATAAGAGAATCAAATGAGTAAAATCGAAATCAAATGGAGTAAACTGAAGTTAACAGAAGCCGCGTTAGAAAATCAGTGGAACAAAATAAACAGAAGATAGGTGGTAGATGAAATAGAATGAAGAGAAACCCCGTTGTGCGATGTTTCAGGTACATCCACGGCAGTTGACTCAACATACTGCGAATCAAAACAATACCGTCTACAATCACAAATAACATCCCTTTCCCACATTGTCGCGCCCCTTTCTTTTAGCCGTCTCGACTTTGACCCGCGGTGGTCAAAGGTTTACGATCCGTTTCCACAGGCCACCAGCTAGGTCATCATGAAAACCAAGCCAACGTGGAGGTAAGAAAATAGGACACTTGCAAGGAACCAGAGCTATACTGTCTTGATCAAGAAATGATCTAACAGGACTACGGACGTAGTCAGTGACGCTCCTTCCAGGATGTTCCTCGCCTGAGCGTCAACTGAAGAGGTATCATCAGAATCATTCACACTTGGCCTGCAACAAATGATCCGATTTTCAATGTTAAAAAAATGAAACAGTCGTGAAATTTTCCGATCTTTTCGAAAAAAATATTTTCAAAATTTTTAAACCAAGATTAACATTTCAAAAGGGCCAAACATTCAATATTACGCCCTTTTTTTATTCTTGGTTTAAAAATTTCATTTTTTTTTAGTGTAGTCCATACCTATACCTACAACTTTGCCGAAGACACCAAATCGATCAAAATATTCCTTCAAAAGATACATATTTTTGAATTTTCATACATCATTTTTGTATGGCCAGCTGCCAAATTTGTATGTAAAATTATATGGACAAACTAATGATGCAAAATGGCTTCTTTCGGCATACCGAAGGCACCAAAAAAGTTTAAGTTTGATTTATAAATACAAAAATTTAAATTTAAGAAAAAAGACCGATTTCGTAGAGAATTGCTCAACTGATATATAAAAAAAAAACGAGTAAAATTTTATTTTTCAAAAAAAACTAATTTAAAAAAAACATAACTTGTTGGCAATAGTTTCGTCCATACTTCTTTGTTGCTTTGCAGATTTTTGTTCCCTAAAACATATCACGAAATTTCAAAAATAAAAAATATAGATTATGGGAATTAGATTTTTGTAAAATAAAGTTAATAAAAAATTACTTTGTTAAGAACAACAAACCGACCAAAAAAATAATTTTAAAGATAAA